>NW_027152099.1:0-4358 GCF_004359215.1 Bremia lactucae | reverse complement strand
AGAGTTTCGGGACGACGCGTTTGCGTCATCCCAGGTACAGGGGTCTGTACCTGTTGTAATCTCAACAGTTCCGCCTGTTGAGAGCCTTGCTGATTCAGCAAGGCTACTTTTTCCTTCATCTCGTCAAGTTCATGTTGTATGAACTTGGCGACGGTTGAATGGAGGGCATCTCTGTCTAAGTTGGACAGTAATGCCAGGATTGCATCGTTTCCTACGGATGAACTCATTCGTTCAACCGCACTCCTTTCTATATCACTTAGAAAGGAGTAGCTTTCAGGGGAAACGTGATGCGTATTCCCACTACCATCTAACATGTCCATGTTAAATGTGGGAAATGTGGTCCTTGGACGGACTACAAAGTGCTACCAGGTGTAACGGGGCACTGCGACTTGTACTGTTTCAGTACAAGTCCACTTCACACTGCTTCAGTTGTGAGTGGTGCCTTTCGTTAGGTGACGTACACTGTACGTATAGAGGAAGACTTCTCTTAAGACAAGTTAACTTAAGAGGGTAAAATGAAAACTGTATTAATATAGTTAAGTGTCTCTTAATCTATCTTTGGAAATGCTGACTTAACTATATTAATACAGTTTTCATTTTACCCTCTTAAGTCAACTTGTCTTAAGAGAAGTCTTCCTCTATACGTACAGTGTACGTCACCTAACGTAAGGCACCACTCACAACTGAAGCAGTGTGAAGTGGACTTGTACTGAAACAGTACAAGTCAAAGTGCCCCGTTACAATACTTAAGTAATTTTTTTGACCATCCCCTTAAGTACATAAAGTGAATTTGACGGGGATTGTGTAACGTTTGGGCAACTTAAGCCTGACCTTTTGACCATCCCCTTAAGTACATAAAGTGAATTTGACGGGGATTGTGTAACGTTTGGGCAACTTAGCCTGTTACAAGCTTAAGAATATGCTGTATGGGAGATCTTCTACTACCACACGATTGGTTTGTTTTATCTGACATTGGACTATGTCGATCGGCTATCAGCATATCGACATGTCTGCCTAGAAGTTGTCATAGGGTAACTGTTAAGCTTAAGTATTTTCTATCCGACTGGCTTAGAAGCTTTTAGACATCTTGTGCATAATTCTTTGTTAATAGATGGTCAAGAAAAAATAATTCGAAGTGGGAATCGAGGCGCAAAGAAATTTCCGTGGTTCTACTGTGATCGTGACTTGTCGCATGTTTGCAAAGCAAATGATAAAGCCCTCCTTTAAACTTTAAAGGATATTGCATGTCGTTTTTGCTATCGTTGGCGGGCGAACTGTTTTCGCTGTTAGGATGTAGGAATGACGGCAAGCCAAGCCGCGCCCACTCGTTAAAAAGTGCAACTATGATTGTATCCGAAATAAACACGGGAGCTACGAGAAGGGCACACTGGCGTCGCCATCAAAAGTACGCCTGACTGCGCATACCATCGGAATAATTAAATAAACACCAAATCCGCCTTGAAGATCTACAAGTACCCCCCATCCTTGCGTAAATTGAGAAAAAAATCAGCTTGCTCACCTTTTCAACCCATCTTATAACTTTCTTAACAAAAGATCGCGAGATATTGAACTTAATTTGAGATCGTCACTTTACGATTTACAGAAGTGATAGTTGCTTAAATTAATTTATTTCTTGCGAAGTACTAAATAGAGTAACATAAAGATACCTAATGTAATCGTCCAAAGATGGGCTGAAATGATAGCGCAATGTCTCAAGGGCAGAATCATTGTTGTCGAAGGGGATTGTAAGTTAAATTTTGTACAATGCATACGTGCTATTGTTCCGATAAAGTGCTATTAAGGGTGACGCCAGTGTGCCGACTTCGGAGCTGTCGTGCCCTTTGCGGATACAATTAAAATTTTAATATTGGTTTACGAGATAGCACTGCCTAGCTTGCAGTCCTTCCTACTCCTCAACACCGAAAGCAAATGAGCCCAAACGGCCATTCATGTTTTACGCTAAAAAATGACAGGCTTTGCAATTTCAAGTCAACATTGAGCTTAAAGATTTGCGGTAAATACTGCGACAACGCACGATCGCAGGAGAAATACAAAAAGTTCTTCCCGCTTCGATTCTCGCGGCTTGTCATCTTACGTTTTGTCCCTCGCCCGAACGACACGAGACAAGACAATTTTACCCTGCGAAATATGTGTAAAAAAATATCCAGCTAATACACGCAAATTCCCGAAATCTTGTGGCCTGCTTTCAATTCTTCTTTTACCATTGTCCAATTTCCTTCGCTCCTACACGACCACTTATGAAGCCCTTTTTCATTCTTCTCGCCGTCGTCCTCGCCGCTATGTCGTCCACGGGCACTGCTGACGACAGCAAGTGTCCTTCCAAACCAACCAACACGACCAAATACGCGTTCTACACGGTCGCCAAGCCCCAAGACACAGTGTGCCTCGAACTCACGAAAGATGGCGGGGATACCGTCGCCTGGCGTTCGACGTACGTTGTCAAAAACACCGACTCGTCCAATCAAGAATCGTTGGCGGTTTCTCGATATCTATTGGATCCGTGGCCACTTAACCTCATTGGATCTCTTATCTTGAATTTTCATTATAATTACAAAACATCAGACATGACGTCGGCGGTCATGATGCGCATGACAATTGCCAAAACCGCTCTCGATCCTGTCGTCATTGAGGTTCGCGTGATCTTAGCCTACTCGGGGGACAAAACAAATCTTGTAGCTTCGGCAAAATACCTCGAAGAAGTTGACATTGGAGGCATCCCTTTTGAGTTATACGAAGTTGTGAACTCGCATGGTGTCGTCGTTCCTACGTTTGTCTCCAAGACGCTTCAAGTGTCATATGAAGGGGACTTTATGAACTTTATTGATCACTTGTCTCCAAAGACTATCAATCAACAATACTACCTACAAACCCTCGAAACGGGCCTCCTGATCCATTCGAGCGCGGGCAATAGCTTTGAAGTCACGAACCTCGGAATTGCGCACGCTTATTTAGGACCTACTGAGTAATTTGCTCCGTAGTAGCTTTGTGCTTGTGCCACCCAGACCATCACTTTAAAAAAATAATAATCTTGACAACAAATTTGCTTTTGCTTTTGATTCTGTCGGTTGACTTTCGGTTCCTTTTTCCGTTGCACTCTATTGTTTTGGCGGACTTATGCCCCAAATTTAGGGCAAATTTAGGCTATTTAATGTTTTTGCTGTTACCGAAGATTATATCTTAAATCTTGCAAACGAATTTTTTTGAGCATCTGCTTCGAGAGCAATCGGATACAGTCGCATGGATTAATGGTCTTGCCGATTTTTAATTCCTTATATAAAAAACTTTTTAATGCCTTATATAAAAAACTTAACTTTTCAGATGATTCGTAAAATTGGGTACAAGCATTTCGAGCACACGGTAGGTTCACAAATAGCATTGTCGAAGCGTAACTTTAGATTGGCAAATTATCCTGCTTTACCAATGAAGATTACGGCACTGGATTACGACTCTGTCATTTTTTTTACTATAAATCGGGATTGTTTATACCGGCACGCAAGGCATCAAATCTCCAACCATTCGACACATGGAAATAGACGACAGCAAGGAAGATTTGTACAATTCAACATTATCTAGTAATAGGGTCATAAACAGCTTGTCGTTTCGAATGCAACGCAATCTTGAAGAAAATGAATTTTTTTATTTCCATCGGGCATCATCCACGGGTGAAGCAATTTTTTTTCCTCGATACTAGTCATCAATAAAATGATTCGTATTCAACGAATTAAAAATCAAAAATGATGCATAATCAACTATTCGTATAGCTTTTAGGAAAGACAAAATATCCTTCTCGGATGCACAGGGAGCTAGCTGCATGTGGTCTAGACAAAGCCAACAAGAACAAAATCTGTTTGAATACATATTTGCTTCGATGTCGCTCCAGATAAGTAGGAGACAATTAAATTATTTGGCTCGCAATGAGCCAGCTGTCGAAACTTCAAAGATTTGTACGCATCTACTTCCAGGCGTTTATGTTTATGATGATTCCCGCGTGTCTGACAATGTGCATCCATCTTAGGTTGGAAGCCCCTGTGGGCGTCTCGGATACAGTCGCATGGATGTGCAATGCCAGAAAACGCATAGCGCAATTTCACGTCGCACAAACTTTATTGCTCGAATAATGCTGCAGATCTTCTGCCTGAAGCTGTAATTAGATTGAAAATAAAAATATTATTCACAATGTATAAACTCAAACTTTGTATCAAGCGAATAACAAAAGATCGAGCTGGTAGTTGCTTAATTATATTTTATATTGCCAGTAGGGAGTCTGTAAATAGAAGACTTTTTCGAAATGCTAATATCTTAAAAAGGACATCATTATAACAAAAAATAAATCATAA
>NW_027152098.1:0-18998 GCF_004359215.1 Bremia lactucae | reverse complement strand
AATAGAGGCTGTCCATTATAATTCACTTCATCCAATTAGTTGCTCTGTAACAGCGCATTGTCAAGCAACGAGATTACCAAAACGTTCCTAAAATATAAATAATACGAATCACAGCCATCATGGTGGAATCCAAGATCATCATTGTTTCAAAATTTTGAGAACTTTCATGATATAGGATTGGAACCCGAAACTGAGTGATCTAACCATGACCACGCTCAAACAAACGAGTGTAAAACATCAGGCTCTCTAATCAAAGCCATAGGCCTAAAGGCTATGCATTTAATCACGCATGAAAAAAATTCTGGCAATATGGACTCCGACGAAATTATATACAAATATTGTTAATTGCAATCCAAAGTATGTAAAAGTATGTATCCATACTTATGAATTATATCTTGTAGCATTTCTTAATTTGGTTTTAAACTATTTTGTGGTATCGTAATTAGCGCAGGCGCTAAATCACTCATGAAAATTTACATCTTAAAATTATATTATGCTTGTAGGACCAAACTTGCGCCAGTAAATCACTTTACTGGCCGCAAGTTTGGTCCTACAAGCATAATATAATTTTAAGATGTAAATTTTCATGACCAATGTAGAGGGGCACCCTTTAATATTAGGGCCTCAGTACTAGCCAACATACATTGATAATAGTGAAGGTGAGTGCCTCCGAAATTCTCACGTACGCGACGTGCAGTGGAAGGTTTTAAGCTGCTTGGAAATCTTAGCAACTAGACGTCAATACTAAGAATGTAAGGGGGCACTACTGGCTTGTACTGCTTCAGTACGAGTGGTGCCTCACCTCACTAAACGTACACTAGTACGTGCAGAGGAACATTCTCATCAAAAACACTTGCTTTTAAGGGGGTTAATTAAAACTGTAATTAACACGATTAAGTTCTTCTCTTTCTATCTTTTAATACTAACTTAATTAATAACAAATACAAAATATGTAATAAAGTCTTATCTCTATCGCTCTTTGCACGCGTCCAGCGCTGACTGGACCGCGGAGAAAGTAGATATAATGGTCTGATATCTACCAATGGATAAGCTTTTAGAATATTACCATGTAACGTAATATTATCTATCTCTGAGATAATATACTAATTAACAACCTTTAAGTGTTAATTTCATGTAACGATCCATCTCGTTACATCACCCCTCCCTTAAACGACAATCACTCTGACTATCATTGGATAGAGTGGTCACTATAAGACTACTTAATTAAAAAAGATGTTGATTGGTCAAAATCATCAATTTTAATTCTATCGCATGATTAACAAGTCCATGTGGTATGCGAATAGTGCGGCGCCTTCGGCTGCGGTTCATGCAGCCGCGAGCGACGCATTATTGTCTCTTGCGGCAGACGTTCCGCCTGCCGTAGTGTCATTTTCTCCCGCAACTCTAAATGTTGCGGGTGCACGTGGTGATACACCACGTGAATGCAACCCCTCTTTGGAGGTCGACTACGAATGCGAGTCGGACGACATGGCCGACTCGGGGAGAACAGAACAGTCGCCTGATCATCGTCTGGCGGATGACTATGAGCCTTCGAATGAGGGGGCTCAATCGGATAGTCGAGCTAATAGCGTTTGCTACAGCATGTTCGGTTTCGACGATGAGGATGATTCATCATTGCCAGCACCGTCTCCGTGCCGTCACCCGCACATATTTCTGTGCGTGGTGATGACGATGGCGTAGCCATCGTAATAAAAGTTCATGTTGTACCCCTGCTCAGTGGGTACCACTCAGTGGAGCGTAGACATTAAAATGTCTCGTTTTGCCCCTGAGAAAAAGCCGTGGCTTTTGCGCGCACGGCTAGTCAATAGCTTGTCTGGAGAGACTACTCACAAAAAAATATCATTATTTTGTTGCGATAAAGCTACATGGCCTTGATCCCACCGCGAAGAACTTTCGCGCTGAGATAGATTTTTTTCTCGATGCTTTTCTTGAGGATCGATGGTACAGTAGCAACAACAAACGAGATAAAGTCTCGCTGATGCAAGCCTGGAGCGCATTGATTCGCTTCGTCACGACATCGGACGCGAAGTTTGGCTTCTTAGACTTAACGCGATTTGCGTTATGTTTGAGAAACGAACTCCAACCGGTGCAAGGTATAAATTGCATCGGTTGCAATTTGAGGCAGGACTTCCATGCCTCACGATGGGTGATCCCTGTCCGTGTTGTGTTGACAACACGAAGCGAGTAAAAGGGGGATGTATATTCCATTTCTTCGCCCTGGGGAAGGGCTCGCGTCTCTATCGAGACGCGCGATGCGATTGACGATTTGCAATCGATTTATAAGCGCAAGGGGGCATGTTTTCCGATGGAGCTTCTGATCCATCGCGTGGGTCTCGTCATACTGACGGACGAGGCCCTCAACGTCAGCAATCAGCTGGGAATGAGGCTCCCAGCTGTCATGTGAAGGGGGATACTTGCGCCAGCGAACAAGATAACTCGTTCGCTGCGCCTTCACATTTCGGTGGTTTTGGATACGTTCCACAAGGAAACGTTGACCACCGCGGGAATCCACCAATGGTTGTGGCGGAGAAGGGAAAATTAGATCCAAACCATGTGTCAGATCTAGAGTCGAAGATCGACAAACTCGATCGCTTTCTTCATGATTGGGAGGAGGGACTTGATCACGATCGCGGTAAAAGCGTCGTTCGTTACAGCAGTCGGTGCAGGCTCATCATATCAAACGGTTGGAAGTCCGTTCGAAGAGCGCGTACTCCATGTTGGAGTACGAACGGAATTATCACGATCTTCGTGATGAGTTATCGTCAGCTCATCGCGGTTTCGAGAATCTTCGGACCCGACATGAGAATCTCCAGTTTCAGCATGAGAATCCGGTTCGTGACTACAAGAATCTTAGGGATTCTTGAATAGGGTGGTTAGATCCATCCTCAGAAGAAATCGCGTGATGATGGTATGGGCGGAGCCGACAACGTGAAAGGTAGGATGCGTTTGCATCCTACGTGGCAATATTATTGTGTACGCATTGCCTCTGCGATGCAGTACACGGAAAGGCTCAATGCACTTGGCCAGTAGTTTACTGCTACCCACATTAGTGACTAGGCGCTTGGGTATGTTTTCTGTGGAGAGTAGTACTAGGTCAATGATTTGAATTAATGAAAATTTGCTCTTCCATTTTTGTCTGCGTTCCGTTTCTGACGGTCCACTGCGTTAGCAATGGAATCCTGTACGAAACGGATTACTCATTTTCGAGCCAGCCGAACTTCCTTTGCTGACTCATTTGATTTATCTTTTTCAGTGCGCTTTGTGTGCACTGCCATGAGAGTTTTCTCATCTTCGATGTCGAAGCAATCGACATCGACATCATTCGCGTCGTTGGTAACTTCGACGCGTGAGGAGCATGAGCCAGAAATGGTTTTGCTTGTGCGAGTCCATCCCCCCCTCAAACTAGAGGATCCCTCTAATTAGGTGGGATCCTCTAGTTTAAGGGGGGGTGGACTCGCACAAGCAAAACCATTTCTGGTATGCGTGGATGGCGTAAGCCATTCACGTAAGAACGGTGTATACGCTTTAGACGCATGCACCGAATTGCTGATAGCGAATTCGACCATCGGTAAGAAGTCGCTCCACATCGGATATGATTGGACGTAACATCGAAGTATCTATTCGAAGACGAAGATTTACGCGTTCCGTCTGACCATCTGTCTCTGGATGATCGGAAGTTGACATAGTCAGCCGTGTTCCGACGGGTCGGAACACGGATTGCCAAAACTCTGCCGTAAACCGTGGAGTTTTAATACCGTGTCGATAAAGACACGGGCACAGCCCGGAGCCGTAGTCGACTCTGGTACTGCAACAAGACATACCAACTTGCTGAATCTGTCCACAAAAACAAGGATCTCATTGTTTTTGTGATCGTCGTCGGGAAATCCGAAGACGAAGTCCGTAGATACAACTGCCAACATTCTGCCGGAAGTGGTAGAGTTTGGAGAGGTGCACGGGATGAAGGGCTAGACTTCAACCGTTGACATACCTCTCAAGCACGTATGTACTTGCGCACGAACTGATACTCGCAGGGCCAGTAAAAATCGTGACTTACTGTGAGATAAAATTTCTCACATCCACGATACCCACTTGTTGGTGCATCGTGGCACTCATACATGATGGGCAAGCGCAAATCATTGTGAGTTGGGACGACGCCATGTGGAGTGTCGCCGGCAACGGCTGTGTAGTACAGTACGCCGTTGCGCGTCGTGTACCGATCGGATGACGATCGATATAAGCTGCTTACACTTTAATAAAATTATTGGATGGATTCATCAGATGACCCATTAAACGCAGAAGGTCTTTGTCTTCTAAGTAGGCTTTCTTCATGTCAGTAAACAATGTTGATGACGGAACACTTAAAATGGGTGTTGCAACAGTGGGATTATTTTCACTGTTGGAATACGCAGCCGGCACGAAATCGGGTCGGCGAGATGACGCATTAGCGACGACATTAAGTCGTTCTGGTTTATATTCCACGGAGAAATTATATTCCGCGAAGAAGGATGGCTACCTCGCTATTCTTTGCGAGAGGTGTCGCTATTAGCGGCCGTGCGAAATGAAGCATTTCCCGTATATACGATGAACGGTCTATCTCCTAAGAGATAGACCCTAAATTTAGTCAATGCATATTTTATGGCAAGGAGTTTTTTGTCATGCACTGGGTAATTGCGTTCAGCTGGTTGCAGCTGACGCGATTGGTAACAGACGACGCGCTCCGCGCCGTCTGTATCGTATTGCATTAACGCACAGCCGATTGCGAAATCGCTGGCGTCACAGACCACATGGAATGGTCTGTCTTGATCTGCAATCACCAATATGGGCGATTGTATTAAGCTTTGCTTGATACCTTCAAAGGAACGCTGACAATCGGCGTTCCATAAACATTTCTCGTCTTTTTCTAAGATACGAAAGAGATGAACTGTTATCTCGGCATAATTGCGTGGGTACTTCTGCAAGTACGCCGCTAGTCCAAGGAACTTTCTAGGTCTATTGACATCGATTGGAACTGGCCAGCCGGTAGTTGCCTTGATCGTTTCGGGATCAGGCCGCACGCCGTGTTTTCCGCCGATGCACCCAAGAAGTGGTTTTCCTTGCAGCGAATATACACTTCTTGAGATTTGCTTACAACTTGTGCTTTCGCATAAGGGTAAGAACCTGACGAACGTGAGTTTTATAAACTTTACGTCCGTCTTTTCGACCATGGCCCGGCTATGGACGAATATATCGTCAAAATGACTCGGTGCGAAATCCTGCACCAGTCTCAACAGATTCGTTACGCATCTGTTGAATGTTGCAGGGGCGTTACCATGTTTCATAATAGCCACTTCCATAGCATTCCGCTTGGGATGCTTACTGCTGTGAACGAGATATCCTGACCGCGCATAAGGGTCTGATAATATCCATTCATCGGATTCATTGACGAAAAGATAGTACTCTTTGTCGTATCATCAATGAGTACGTCTTTTCTAGGTATCGGCGTTTGAGCCGGTACCGTTGCAGTGATCAATTCATTGAGCGCATGCACAATCTGTTACCCTCCTATTGCTTTACGCACACAAAAGGTCGGAGAGCTATTTGGGAAGTTGACTCTCTTACATGGCACACTGCTAAGCGATCGACAAAAATAGTGTCAATCGCTATTACTTGTTCGCGAGGCAATGGCCCATCTAAAAGCGTTAACATAACACTTTTATGTGCATACACTCTAGCACTGCTCGCAGATGTCTACGTGATTCCCACGACGATCAATATATGTCTGTGCATAACCTTGCTGAAGACGGAACACTTTCGTCACTAGACATACCCAGCAACTCTTATTTTAATATTTCGCTTAGGGTGTTAACCGCTTTACGCGGGATGTCACTAGCTTGCTTGAGCAGCTGATAATAACCATCGACCAAGTCGAGCGCACTGTACGTTATACATCCTTATAAATAGATAAGTGTCTGTGCTGGTATAGTAGCAATATTAAGCTTATTATAAGCATGCACAATGCGCCATTTATTTTTATTTTTTTGCACAAAACGTCGGTATCTGATGAGGAGATTTGCTCTCTCTTACTGTTTCAACCTCGTGCTTAGCACGGGAGGAATCGTTAATGACGTCACATGATTTCTTTGGTAGAGGCCGATATCGTGTAACACAGTGTTTAGTTCCCGGAACCAAGTTAATTTCATGACGTACATATCCATCAGGAGATAATCCAGACGGTGGGTTGTATCACACTACGTCTTGGAATTCCTCGACTAAAGGAAAGAATGGATTTGCAGGATTTTAAAGGATCGATGATCCACTCCGCGCACTGAGTGCCGCCTTCGTATCTTCAAGAACATCTTCATCGAGAAGCTATGATGTAGTTAATTCAGTATCTGGTCGAGTGACCTTCATCTCAGATAAGTCACGAGCCTTTAAGAGCTGGCCAAACTTATCACAGACATTTCGTTTAGCTCTAAGAAAGCATGTAATGATGGGTAGCTCCAAGGCTAATATCACCCCAACGTTAGCAGTCACTCTTTTAACAAGTGTATCTAGATGTTTGCTTGTATCAGTATGTGATATTATAGGCGCTTCGCGTCTCACTGTATCCGACTTCTGTCCCTGCTGTCTTGATGTCACCTCGTGGCCGGAACGTTAATGTTATAATGTTTACAGAATCTACAAGGCTAGTTTGCGCTGTTCAAAAGCCAATTTTCAATGTAACATCTCTTGCGGAATTACGCAACTCTTAGTCGTGATACAGCGAGCATTACGTGTCATTTCACGTGGATCCAACCGGCTAAGATCCGAACCTCTTGGCATTCTGTCAGCAGTGTCACGACTGACACTCAATGTGGTGCCACATTGGCCGACCTCATTCAGTGAATTTGAATGTTCCACGCCAAATGCATCTAAGAAATTACACGTGTTATGGCTAGGCCTACAATGTTCAGCATTCAGTGATTCGTTATCACAACGAGCATCATATAACGGAGTGCGTGACGTTCCACTAACAAATAATGTGTCACGCTCACGATTAATTTCTCAACATTGCAAATGCCTAACACACTGATAGATTCTGCTACTGACTTACGTCAATAACGCTTTTGTTGCCTGGTACATGACTGTCCAACGCTTCGCAAAAAACACGGCGCATTGCGCCGAAGGTCTTACACCTCCAATCAGTATGTGGCTCATGCCCAGGCCATACCAAGGATGAGATCATATCGCAAATCCAAGTCAAGGTCGAGACAGCGTCTCATACTGTCAAAGTCTAAAAACATACCTAAGTTCAATAGAACTTTAGGAACGGTGACACGAATGACAGTCGCTAAGCGAACAGTGATCAAATCACTTTCATGCATCTTTCAGCGCCTCAGCATATCGCTGATTCCCTTAAAGGGAACAACGCCGTGTATTCTCGCAAGACGCTCCTATTTCAATTAAAATTGACCATGGCTTATCAAAACCCTTAACAGTCGCCTTAGCGATCAACAAGCCGGGCTTATACTCACGCTCGTGCCATTGAACACAGAGCTCTTCGGGGCTAGTCCCTGTTTATCCTCACCTCCTAGACGTTCTACAGAGCCGAGTTCTTTCCCAGTATAGTACTGGGTGTCCGCTCATCCCGCACCATACCAGATTCAAAGTATGAGGTGAAGTTGTTGTTCTTTCGAGCTTTGCAGGAGCTGCGCAGCGGACAAGCCGGGCGCAAGTGCCTACTGTCCCGCACATATAGCATCTATAGATTTTCTTCGCATTTCCACAGCTTGCAGTTCTTCTTCTCCTTCCTCAGCGAGGCTGAGATCCATGGGTTCTGGCGTATAAGATGAACTCGATGTGCTCGAAGATCTATTAAGATGTTTGTGCGTACCAACACGAGAGGACGTAAAGTCGAAAGCGTTAAACGCCATGTCAACCGCCACTTCAAAGTAGCGGGATGCGTTATAAATCCTTCCATGAAGAAGGTTACCAGAATCACCTCTTGTAATGGGTCTTGCTGCATATCAGCGATGAGAATTCTCAACTCCTGGGCATAGCCCATGAGGGTCCTTTACTCTGCTGAGCGGATAAGAATCGCGATTGTATGCGAAAAGTTTGATTCGGCGGCGCAAATAAGCGAAAAATTGTTATTTTAGCGTATCCCACCTAAGAAATGCGATGTATAAAGACTTGTACATTGAGAGGCCATTTTAAAGCTCTACCACCGAGCTTAGAGATAGCTAGGGCCACTCGTTGTTGCTATCATGAAAGATGTTATGACCATTTCCAGTTGTTTGATAAGAAAAAGGAGACATTCTCCCTCTTTGCTTTCAAATGTCCCGATATTGACAACAAAAGATATAGTCTTAAGCCCCGGGTTAGGAACAGGTATGTACCGAGTTGCCATAAATGCCGCTACGTGATCCTGGACCGGTACGATAAGAGAGGACCTTTGTTGCTTTAAGTCTTCAAGCCTTGCATCAAGCGCCTCTGGGCCCTGGGAAAAGATGTGACCTATGTGATCCAGCCCACACAAAATTTTAAACTTTTCAATTGCTTCGCGTCTCGGCTTAGAAAGTTCATAGAAGGAATCCATCTCAGCAGAGGATTAGACTTGCATAGACTCAGGCGTAGATTGACTACGAGTGCTACCAGGTGCAGCGGAGCTACCTCGCTCCTTCAGTCAGAGAAAGATAGTTAGACTCAAAGATTCACTTACTTCTATAGAAATCATAGAGCTTAAAGATTTGCTAGTTCAAAGAACACAGTCGTTCGTAGAACCAAGTGGCAACTAATGCAGGCTTCGTGCTCTGACATATCATTGCGCAAGCCTTCTAAGGCGTTCTACGCTTTACAATCAAAAGGGGGTCTGATCTTTATTTTATCTTACAAACATATACCGTTACCTTAATTACATTGAAATAGATTTTGACCACCTACTGGCTTCGACGCGTATTACCCATTATAAAGAATTTTAATGATACTACCTATTTCAAATCGAAAAAGGGTCATATAGCCATAATCTGAATTGTGCCATATAAACGGTTTACGAACCGCAGTATGCCCCATTGCATCAAAGGTCCCAACCGAATTTAGATTCAACGTCTGATGACTGCCATTAGAATCGCAAACTTTGTCACAAAAGCTGATATAAGGCTTCTGCAATTTTAAAAAAGTTGATGGACCTAAAACGATTGAAAAAATGCGCAGTGTCAGCTGGACTCACACTCCCATACTTTTAAGAATGCCGCTGTAGAACCGCAATCGGATCTGCAAAGGCATTATTTGAGTATTTCCAAATAAAATTTAAGGCTCTGCCAATTCAGAGGGACACAATATAACACACATAGCACACGATTCATATGATTCATACCAGAGATACGATTGTTATCTACGCGCATTTTCAATGTCATTTCTCGCGATATGGTGGTCTTAGTACCAATTGGTATTCAAAGGTTCCTCGTCCTCGTGTCATTTGGATCGATTACAGGTTTTTCTGGCTAAGCCAATAATATTATGTGTTAACACGCTGAGCATTGATTCAAAAAATTCACGCTTTTCTTAGAAGACATAAGCGCTAAATTAGCTTTAAGTAGTTGGATATCCTACAATAACTTTTAGTGAGGCGGTTGTTTCCAAAGCAAAATTTTCTGCTCACATGAAAAGTTCACACTTTACATTGAAGCAATGATGTAATTCTTTTCAGTGCCTCCTATGCTTCCCGCTATGCACAGCTGTACCGACTCTGTTTCGCCTACTTTCTAAGATGGCTTGAATAGTTTCGTATTAAGATGTAATATATCTATCTATTAACTGTAATGGAATAACCCAAACACCATAAGCTTAAAATAATGCGTATAATCTATTTAGACACGATACTATTACGTGCAACATATCTGTAACAGTTACGAGTTTAAAGGCTGGTAATAGCTTTCCGGATTTGTATAGGATGACGTATCACATTTTAAGAGGAAAGGCAGATTTTACGAGGTGTCTTACACAATAATTATAATATGGCACTTAAATTTTTGTAGCCACCTAAATGCCTGAGTAATATTCAAAAGGTTAAACACCCTACATTATGGATACAATGTAAATATTATCGCGAATAAAACGTAGCCAAAATACCATCCGAGTTATTGCATAACGAAGTCTTGATGCTCGCCTCTACATTATTACAAAGACGTTGTGCATGTGATTTGAAGCCACCGCCTTTGTAGTAGTAATCAGTATGGTATGTATGTACAATACATATACAAAGCCGTGTCCAACTTGCTGTATTTTTAAAGCAACTTCCTCTAGGTGGCCATAAAGTGGTATCGATGCCGCGCTGGTACTGCAAGCATCAGCAGCAGCTTCAATCACTCCCTCACGTCTTTTCACGATAGTCTCGAGCATGTCTTCCTTATTCATATCGAGTGACTGCAGAAGATAAATATTTGCAGAAGTTCCAAGCGTCTCGATAGGAGTAATGTGACGTGTTATCGTCACCTTTCTATCCTTGGATAACGACACCGTGTAGCCTTTTGTTTCATCAATTTTACCAATAATGTAACTCTCACCGCTTGTCGCATTAATAATACCTTTTGGAATCCCGAAAATCCATGCACGGCGATCGATCCAAACATCACGATGTCAGTGAGGTCGGGCGCTTGCCCGTTAGTTGCTCAAGTGGTGAGGCTCGATTTGAATTTGCTCGGGTTGGGATACGACTTAAGATGTAAGATGCGTAGTCAGCTGCATCACTCCATAATGTTACAACGATTCCTGAGCCAAAATTCACGCATCGAACCATTTTTATGATGGTTCAATATCTTAGTTCAGCTTAAATGTTGCTGGCCTTGTTTGCGGGCTCACTCACTAAAGGCGCAACTCCCATTGTTTGCATAGAAAATCTGCTTTGCATATTCTCCTCCGCCATCAGTCCGGAAGACATGTAGGCGGCATTCATAATGCTTCTCGAAGTGAATGAGAAAACTATCAAATTTCTTGGCAGCTTGGTCGTATCTTTGAAACACACGCACGTAATTCGTCTTATCATCCACAAAATATACGAAGTAGCGGCTACTATGGCGATCCAGCGGCGAAATCGGGCATTCTAAATCGCTACAAATTACTCCGCCTATGCGATCAATCGGCGAATTCTTCTCCGAATCTTGTTGCGGCTGAGGTGACTTGGTGGCCTTTCCTTCGGCGCAGACTCGACAGTTCACGCGTGTGTGGTCTGTTATCTGAATTCCAGAACGGGGGGGCGGGCCACGCACTCAGTTGTATCAAAAAGTAAGTGCCCGAAATGCACGTGGAAGTGCTTGAGCGACCCTTCTTGTACTTTTGGCCCCTGCGGTTGGCTAATGACTGCACGTTTACATTGTTACATGACGCTTTTGCTATAAACCGAGAGGGATAGAGATATGTGACAAATAATGTTGGATTCCAAATGCAGGTGAAGATCAACTTGCGACGGTGTACCCTTTAAAATAATCATTCCTCCATTACGCGTTTCAGTTCGGCATCCTCGCTGAGCTAATGCCCCAAAAGAAATTATATTCTGCGACAAAAGGGGCGCGAAATACATATCGCTCAATGTGAGCTCAAACTCCTTTCCTTCAGCAATACCTAAAAGGGTCACTGTGCCTTTCAGTTGCTTGAAGTCGTTTGCCATTCGGAAGGAGAAACGAGTTGCTTTCCTTGCAATCTTTGGCATTCTTTAATATCGAGACGTTCCGCACCAGGTGTCTACTTGTTCCGCTATCTACGATCCGTTGATCAATTTCCACAGTAACACTAACACTGCAAGCGCCCAGCGAGTCTTTTTGCCGTCCGCACCATTGACTTAGGCTTCTTAACCTGCACTCTCTGGCTATGTGGCTTGGTTTATCACACGTAAAGCATTCGCGAGCATCTCCAACGGCATCAAGAATCCCCTTAGAAACGTTCTTAATTGGCTTGTCGTCATCTTCGATCTCTTGTGCCGATGCCACAAGTTCTTGTGCGTGGTGCAGATAATAATTGCGACTCGGATTATACCGACGCAAGATCGCAATCTTCATGAGCGGCGCTGCATACTTCATATTGCTTTCGAGTACTAGTTACTCACTAGTTTCACTTGCATTCATCAACGCTGTGAGGTACATTAGGTGCTCCGTTCACGATCGTGGGCTGTCCTTCTTTGCCCCGTAGAGGTATACAGCTTGGTAATCGGATCTGTTTACTTTAAAAGCAAGCCACATCTGCTCTACTAAGTACGGAATGCTCTGACTCTGCGTCCACCATCATTTAATATGCGCTTGATAGTACTGCAGCGCTCTCCCATCTCAGTTTTGTTTCAACTTGCTCGCCTCCACCCGCTCGGTCCACTTGTATCCGCATCCAATGTTAGTCATCTCCACCGCTTCAAGAAATAGAAAAGCCCACTGGCGAGATCCAGCGTCTAGCTCTTTGTAGAGTTCCCTTCGCTGAGCGAGCCAAAAATAAGCTTCGAGTCTCGTGCGTAGGGTACACGCTGCTCACCAAGCCGAGAGACGCCGCTACGGCGAACGTGTGGTGTTGGCGTCGGTACTGGATACTGATACGCGTCGGCGTTGGCTTGATGTGCTGCCCGCACGGGTGCATGAGCCACTGCTTGAGCCTGTGCTTGTAACGAAGCTTGCACCTGCGCCGCACCGTAATTACGACGCGCATGTGTTTCAGGACGTCTGTATTAATTTCCAACTTCAAATGGCCCTTCTCGGATAGCTCATCAATCTGCATTGAAACGCGCCCAAGCGCGCTACCGTCATCTATTGTACGTCGGAATATGCTAGGCGCAAGTACGACTTGGTCCGGAGCGCGACCTCCTGCTTTTCCGGGTTGTCCAGACGGTGAGTCAGTCGCTCCATACGGAATGCTCACATTAGCTCTCTCCATAGTGTCAAGACGCGTCTCCACCCGCGCGTGTCGCTGTGAGTACGCGCTCCATGTCCGACAATGACTTCTCATCATCTGTGCCGCTCCTTTCGCGAGCGGCTCCTCTTTTCTCAGGACCCATCGCTTGGACTCATAACCTGTGGGATACTAATGCGGTCCGAGCACTAAGAGGTAAATTCGAGAGCAAAATATGTATTGCGCATGCGATCTTATTTTGTCTTGACTTCTCGAGCCACGCGTTTGCAAAACGCTTTGCGACTGTTCATCTGACTGCTTGCGCGCGACTGCTTCCAAGAGTCAGCTTTCTACACAGTAAACACACCACGTTTTCAACACTTTAGTCCTTTGTTTAAGATGGAAGTGAGCGTGAAGAGCAACGACCAAGGGTGATGGCTAGCTGCATGACGCTAACGGGTCGTTTGGGATGTAAAAAGCAACTGCTTTTCCAAGTGTTGTGTACTTACGCAGTCTTTGTTGCTGAAGGAACAAATTGATCATATTGATAAACCTCTCACACGCTAAAAATAGCTACACCTGTGCAGTTTATCGCTGCAGCCCAACGTTATGCTGGGGTTATGTAAAAAAGATTTGGCTCGCAACTGACGCTGCTAGTCAAACTAAAAAGTACTTGAATGTCGCCAGTTCAGTGAAATTAAATGTCCACTTCAGCTTTATGACGAAAATAATATTCTTTACATGTAGAACCTAAATGATAATAATAACAGGTGGCAGTAAATATCTCAAGCAGTAGAGGCTAGCGATTCATCAAATTAGATATTTAACTCTCTCTGACCATGACATACGCTAACCCCTAACATACATAATGGCTGGTTTGGCTTGAGCTAGATTGAGCTGACGAGCGCGATTGTAACGCTGTGGAAAAACTTTAGATGCGCAAATTGTGCTTCACCATGAAATCTGCGTCAAGAGGCTCACTGAGATGCCACTATTGAGCGGCACGTGGGGAAACGAACTATATGCAATTCTTTAAGGGTCCAGGGCTGTAAGAGGCTACCCCTAAGCGTCTTACAGCACTTTTCTATGGGCAGATGTCCACAGCAAGACGTATTTGTAATGATATTCAGCTAGTAAGCCAACGAAACCACACATATGTGGAACCGCCTCTGATGCGGCAGATTCTGCCACGCTAAGACTCTCAATTCGAGGGGAGAAAACGTCGCGACGACAAAAGGAGGCAGACGATAGAAAGAAGGATCTGGCGATTGAATGAGATCTTTCCTTGGTCTCTTTGGCAGTGGTAGAAGCGTCAACCAAGATGTCGTGTCGAGAGCAGTGGACTATTGACCCGACCTTAAATTCTTTCGTGAAGCTTGGCGAAGTCCTGACAGTTAACTCTGGGCGCAATTCGAAACTGAGGAGCTGCAATCGCTATAAATAAATGAGACTTGGACTGTAATCAAGTGACCCCAGCACAAAGCGTCTTCACACAAAGTGGCTCTACAAGAAGAAACGTAGTAAAGGTGGGCGTGTCGAATAGTTTGAAGCGCGTCTTGTTTCGTGCGGGAATCAACAAGTGCTTAGGATTAATTTTGTTCTCACATTTGCTGCAATTATAGAAATTGGCAATAGCAGGGTAATTTTGAACCTTTAGATGATTTGGGGTGTTCGTGCTCGTCATTGGGAT
This sequence comes from Bremia lactucae, assembly GCF_004359215.1. Taxonomy (NCBI): domain Eukaryota; phylum Oomycota; class Peronosporomycetes; order Peronosporales; family Peronosporaceae; genus Bremia; species Bremia lactucae. The sequence goes on along the minus strand of NW_027152098.1, from coordinate 4,465 downwards.
GAGCCTGTGGCCTATGTTACGGCATTAACGGGAGACGATTACGATATCCTTCTCTTTGTGTCTGATGGGACGAAGATGCAAGAATATGTGTTGGAAAAGCGGGACGCGTCAAGCGTAAGCCAGCTTGCATTGCGCCTCAAATGAAGTTCGTACGGACTCAAACAAGCTCAACCTCTATGGCACCAACAACTTCAAAATACTCTTCTCAAGCTAAAGTTCGTTTATGCATAACGGACACTTGTGCTCTTCACAAAATGGATTCAGGCGGAACAACCGTTATTGGAACTTACGATGATGATTTGTTGGTCACTGGGACAAGCACTGAACGCGTGGACCCTTTCTTTAGACATGCATGTACTTAAGTGAAGTGTCTAATTTTCTCGGCATGCAAGTTGATCCAGATGGATTAGGATATGCACTAAATCAGGAAAGCTCCGTAGCCGAGATGCTAACCCGTTTTGGACACAAAAACGCAAACCCGGTGCGATCACCGATTGGGGGGAGGAGCCAACTCTAAAGGATGCTGTAGCCTTACCCGTATGCTCGTGAGGTGCGCCGGACTTCCAAGCATTTGAGACTTTCAGTCCTTGGTCGGGAGTCTACTCTGGGTGACTTGGTGTCCTCGACCTGACATTGGCTTCGCAGTGCACAGAGCCACGCGACAGTGTCACGCGCCAACGCTGCAAGATTAACGCTTGGCTTAAGGAATTTCCCGCTATCTATTTGGTACTCAAGAAATTAAGCTGCGCCTGCAACTGGATGAAGGGCTTAAAATTCTGGTCCGTATACAATGCTTTTACGGACGCAGATTTCGTTGGTGACCGCAAGGATCGCAAGTCTGTAAGCTCGGCTATCATCATGGTCAATGGAGCAATTGTTGGATGGCACTGCAGAAACAGTCCGCCGTTGTGACTTTTACAACGGAAGCAGAGTTTGTCGCTGCGGCTGCAGGAAAGCAAGAAGCACTTGGAATGAAGGATTTGTTTACTGAGCTAGGATTACAAGTCAAAACACCGAATGTGCTGGTCATGGATTATCAGGCGGCTTTGAAGCAAATTAAAAAAAAAGAGGCAAGCTCGGCTAGTGCGAAGCATGTGGACGTCAGACTCAAGTTTTTGCGAGATTACGCTGCGAAAGAAGTCGTGAAGCCAAGTTTCATCAAGACTCAAAACATGTTAGCAGACCTTCTCACAAAGACTTTGCCAGCTTCACGGGTACTTGGGCTGCGTGCTAAGGTGGGCCTTGCATAAATGCCGTTTCTTACAGCTTTGCCTCTCCCACGAGTCGTAAAAAGTGTTGAAAACGTGGTGTGTTTACTGTGTAGGAAGCCGACTCTTGGTAGCAGTCGCGCGCGAGAATTGGATGAACAGTCCCAGGGACATTCGTGAACGCTTGGCCTCGAGAAGTCAAGGCAAAGAAAGATCGCATGCGTGCGGTCAAGCAATACATATTTTACACCCAAATTAATGTCTAAGTGCTCTCGCCGCTTTTTTTCCCTATATATAGACTACTGAAATCTGTCTTCGATGTGCTCAACAAGACCATACCAAGAATTTATCTTAAAAATATACCTTTGCATAAATGTATAGCTCGGTTGAACTGCTGTGTATAGTACAGGATACTTCCTTTAAATTAATGTATAGCTCAAGCATGGCGGCTGGACGCACTCAATTGAGCTGTTGTCTATAGAAAAGGTGAATATTGACCTGGCTAAAAATTATAAGTCTACTATACAATTAAGCCTTGCTTTTGGATAATTGAGTTCTTTCAAAAAAAAACTCAAAAATAATTATTATATGGATTCAAACTTGCTCACTCGGAAGAATTGTTCGTTTAGCTAGACTGGATGGGTGCGACAACGCACGCAATGACGTGCAACGATGCGTATGCTCCTGGAACGCGCGCAAACCCTCTTATAAAATAAAGGCGCGCCGGCGATTCAGTACTGATCTTCCGCTGTATTAGGTACCAAGGTCTTGCTGCCTCTTCCCGTGCCATCTTGCTAATGTAGTCGATCTGAGGCTTATAACGTGCCAACCATGGCATGCTCAGAAGGTAATCGAATGCATAGTTCATCGCGATAACTAAAAAAGCATCATTACTCCGAAAACCGTCAAACATATACGGCACTAACACTTCGCGTCGCGATACATGATGTGGTTCTCCGTCTGCCAACTTGACAATGACTTGTCTAGGCCCCTCTCGGACCGGAATGCTGAAAGCCAGCATCAAAAAGTAGGTCCAACGAAAAAGAATTGCTCGTCGCTCCTGAGTCCAAGAGCGCTCGTAGAGGTCGCCAGACACCCGCGACATGCAAATTAAAAATAATCAGACGTGAAACACCACTTGTAGTGGTGGCATTTAACAGTGCACACAGCACTTGGGGGCTGGAAGGTCGAACTGCCACCGGGGGACCCAGACCTCCGTTCCAACCAGTAGGGCGCTGCACCTACTGGTCCCGACCGTTCTTAAACGTGCGGCCGGGGTAGCGCCCTCATGATGAGCGTCCACTACATACGCCGACATCAGTGCTGGCACGCGGCATTCGGCCGCGCGATGCCCTGGCTTTCGACAGCGAAATTAAACCATTTGATGTCCAATGCGAGTCTCACTCTTATAGGCGGTCTCCCGACGACTCAATCGCGTCGATCTCCATTGGTTCCGGACCAGAGGGCCGGGCGACGGTGACAACCAAAGCCTTGGCATAAGCCTTGGTAACCCTAAAGTCTTCTCGGAGGTCAAGGGCAAAGACCCCCTCCAATGTGGCAGGCTCCGCACGCTTAAGCGATAAGCCCCTCATGCATGCCGTCCATAAAGACACTCACCTGTGTGTTCATGTCCATGGGATGTGTGGTGATGCACTGTGCCAGGTGGCAAATTATCCGCACGTAGTCGCGCATCGCCATTTTACCCTGTCGCATGGACAACAATCTTAAGCGCACCATTTTCTCATCTTGCGGTGGCTCGAAGGCAAGACGGTCATCCTGGATGACATCCAGGGTGCGGAACGCGTGCTCGTCCACGACGAGCTTACCGAGGGCCCATTCCTTGGCTTTCCCGGTGAGACAGGAAAGGAGGAAGTAGACCTTCGACTGGGGCGTCTCGAGGAGCTAGATTTGATTGCGATGCTGACTTCTCGGAATCATCGATTCAGCGGCAATCGATCTTTACCTTCTCCAGAGTAGAAGGAGGATTCCATCTTCACGGAATCATTCCGTGAAGATCGCGATGGAGTTAAAGCTCGCCGATTTGATTCGGAGAGCTCACGAGCCATGGACTCATGTATGGCGAGCCGTTGTGCGTCTAAGGTCGCTGATCTCATCAACGACGCGACGAACACCTCTCCCGATATCACCACGAGGCGATTGAGGGCAATCTTACTCAACACCAGTGAGATGGGGAAGTTCGCGTGCTTCAAAAGCAAATCTAAAGCGTCGAAATACGATGATTCGCTCATCCCAAACTCGGGCATGGTACCGACAACAGTACTAGTCAACCTACTCTGATTACAGCTAATGTTGGATGGGAAGGACTACTAAGTGCTACCAGGTGTAATAGGGCTAGGACGTCCCGTCACTAGCTTACACGAAAGCTTTCAGTTTAAGAATTAAATATCAAGTAAAATTCAATTTTTTTAACTTTTACATAAGAAATTGAGTATACTTAGTACGAACATGTGCCCGCTTTTCGGGAATCACTTATTTTCAGGTTATTTATCATTGGTCCATATTGGGTCTTCTGGCCCCGAATAATGAACCAGAAATAATTTGTTACGCTGTGCCCGCTATCTGGGCATAACATCTGCCTACAAATGTAATTATTTATTTTATTTTGTTCTAATCCTGTAATGTGGCCCATTACACACACCACTTGCATTAACATTGAAGAGTTTCACGTCTGATACGGACATCATTTGCGGGCCGAGGTATATAGCATAAATACGCTCAGCATGTATGGATGTGCATCTACAGGAGTGGAATGACTCATACCATGAAAATTGTTTATGTTGGCATAAATTTGTAATTCTTATTAAGCGAAGGGGCTGTAAGATGAATACGGAAAGTGTGTGTTACTATACGGGCTCCGATATTTACTGGAGTTAAAATAAAAAAAATATTATACCGTTAAATGATATCTCCAATTAATTCATATTTATGGAACCGGTACACATACTATCATATACCTACGTATTGACGAAAGTAGTGTAATGATTATGACTGTCCGTGGGCACACTAGAGACCGTGTTGACGTTTGGCGAAAATTAGTTGCCTTGTATCTGTACCCACCATGAGCGCAAGCAAGCCAAAACTTCCTAGTGTTTCGGTATTTGTCGGCTTTTGCGCGTGATTTTTTTTGAATAACCATATAGCTATTTAATAAAGACATTACGCAATCTTAAAAAATCTTTATGAAGGTCTTTTGAGCTCAAAAGCTCAAAAGCTCAAAATGTCTGCACTAAGGCTTT
>NW_027152097.1:0-19562 GCF_004359215.1 Bremia lactucae | reverse complement strand
AAGTGCGACCAAGTGTAACGGGGCACTGCCAACTTGTACTGCTTCAGTAAAAGTCATCTTCGCACTACCTCAGTGCGAGTGGTGCCTGACGTCACTTCACGTACACTGGTGTGTGCAAAGGAAGACTCTCTTTATAGCACTTGCTTTAAAGACGGTTAAAAGAAAACTATATTAATGGAATTAAGTGTTTCTGCTTCTATGTATATGATACTAACTTAATTATAGAATAATCCAAAACATGAAATAAAAGTCTTATCTGCCTTTCTCTTCGCGCGGGTCCAGCGCTGACTGGACCGTGAAGCAAGCAGATATAATGGTATATATCTACGAATAGATAAGCTTTCCGAATATTACTATGTAAAGTAATATTTTCCAAATATTCATTACCTTTTATATAATATATTAAATAACAACATTCAAGTGTTAATTTTATGTAACAATAAACCCGGTTGAAACCTCGCTACTAAAGTCAGAAGAAGATATTTAGACTCATAGTCTCTCAGTTCTATTGAACTAATGGTTTTAGCGACTCGACGGGCCATACAAGCTATTAAAACTTTATAAATCCTTGCAAAGGGTGTATCAATACATGTAATCACACTTTAAGGTTGTTAATTAAATACTATCTCAAAGGAAGATAATATTTGGAGGATATTACTTTATATAGTAATGTTCAGAAATCTTATCCATAAAAAGGTATAGACCATTATATCTATTAATCCCGCACACAAATCAACTGTAGATGTAAACGAAAGAAAGAGACAGATAAGATAAGATTTCAATTGCATGTTTAGTATTAGATTATAATTAGGTTTGCATTTACAAGATAGATAGAAGAGATACTTACTTATATTAATACAGTTTTCATTTAACCCTCTTTAAGTTAGTTGCCTTAAAGAGAAGTCTTCCTCTGCACGTACTAGTGTACGTGAAATAATGTAGGGCACCACTTGCAACTGAGGCAGTGCGAAATGGACTTGTACTGAAGCAGTTCAAGTCGTAGTGCCCCGTTACAGTATGTCAGGCTGAGCGATTTGGTTTGTGCGGATTGCTCCAACGCTGTCCTTCATCTGCTGTACGGACTTGAGAAAACCCAGCGCGCCGCCATCCTGTTGCAGCCAGATTGTCTCAAGCAACTCGAGTGCTTTCTGAGCATCTACGACAGCGATTCCTGCTCGTCCTCAGGCTGAGTCGGGAGGTGGTCCTCAATGATTTCATCCACGTCTGGAATGTATGATGTGATCCGCTCGGTAGGATAGTCTAGCAGGTTGCGGATGTTCATCACGATAGGATACCTGAAGCGTCTAATCTGATGTTCCATCTCCACCATGACTTCATTGTCAAGGCACTGCTCCTCTAGGACTGGTGCAGCATCAGCTGGTTCTGACCGGATGTTGCAATGCCGGTAACAGTTATGGATGGTCTCAATGCGGACATCGTTAGACCAAGTTGAGACTGACACCTAGATAGCATGAAAGATGTTTATCTTTGCCGGCTCAACGACACCATTGTCGAGATCCTGAAGGAGCATACGGGAGAAGCTGCGCCTAGTAGGCTTTGAGGTTGCGTAGGATACCCTGGTCGCACGGCTGAAGCTTCGACGTCATGTTGGGCGAAATATAGTAGATTGTCGTGTTGCGAATTGCGATTCGCTGCGACAGATCAGCAAGCAGGACGTGTGCACTGCAGTTGTCCAGGATCAGCAGCACCTTGCGGTTTGCCATTCTCCCATCGAAGTCCCTCAGTCACTCCAAGATGATAATTTGTGTTATCTAGGCCTTCTTGTTGCTGCGATACTGATAGCCAAGGTTCTGGAGATTGACATGGCGGGAGCAGCGAGAAGTGGCGTAGTGCCAATGATCCATAGGGGCCTCTGTCGGACCCATCACCATTGCAGTAGACAGTCACATTTATTCCTTGTTTGCTTTCACCCCTTCAGCTCCCTGTTGCAAGCGAAGTGTCAGCTTGAAACAGAAGAGTTGCATTAGCCACCAGATAACAAAATTTGGTGTCCTTCGCAGAGTGCTTACCTGCATCCGATAGAACAAGCCAGTCTCACCCATGTTGTAGATATTCTTCCATTTATACTAATTGAGGACCTCGCATAAGGGAGAAAGCGCATCCTCCTCATCAACCATGTCCATCGCGCCGCTCTCTCCGAACTGCGATAGGCGCGGATTCCATTCAGAGCTATATAGGATTCCAGCCATCCGTTGGAAAGCTGAAATAGTTCATGTCCTGGACAAAGAAGGTCCAAAATCCGCTCTGCATGTTCACGGGCAACGTCTCCGCTAAGACTGATACGATCCGAATGGGCATTAAACCAAGCCAGCAGAGCTGATTCCATCAGTGAATACATTACTGCTGTCTTCTGAAAGTCGAAGATGGTCTGCCTTCTTCTTCGGCGTGCTGGAGACCGTCGCCTGGCTGACCCCCAGCTGATATTTGTCCTGAAGTCAATTGACAAGCTGTGCCTAGATCAGTGCGGGATTCTATGTGTAATGTTTGCAGAGAGCCACACGGACATCGTCCGTCATTGTGGCGTGCTCCTCCCAGAGGCATTGTTGATGCGCTGCTGAGTTCTTCTTGGGGATTGTGGGAGAGGCCTTTCTTTTATAACCACATCCCTCCAAAAAAGCGAAATAATTAATTTATCTGTGGGATACTACACCTGTCTAAAATTCTAAACTTTTTAAATTTATCAGGAAAGGGCGTCCCAACATTATTAATTTAGACAGGTTATACTGTAGTCGTTATTCAAAAATAGTCACAAATCTGAGTATTGTTATTTAATATTTCTCAATTGAAACGTATGATGTTAGCATACTCGCCGCTATCGACGTGTACACGCCCGTCGAAAGGTCGGTGAAAATATACTCGTCTTGTTCCACGAGACGGAAGAGTCATGCCGGTAACCTCCCAGATGGGAAGGCTTTTTATAAATCTTATACACGATTTGCGTTCGACAAGTCTCATTTTAAATAGCTGAGCTTCTAACGCGATAGTGTCATAAAAATCATTTTCCAAGTCTGAGCATCTTCACAAAAAGATGCATGATACTAGCTAGACTCATTCACGGTCTCAATTGCCAACCCTACTAAAGCATGGGCTATTTGCGCACGTACAAGCACTAAATAGCTCATGGCGTAAGTAATCAAGCGTTTGCGGGCCAAGACTTTTAAGGGGACTAAATAATCATGACGGGGCATATATTAAAGCCCACTCGCGCCCACCTATTATTTGCTGCCTGATTACTATTGCTCAAAGAGCGCATCCGCAGCGACAGGACCTTCCATGAAGAATTAAGCAACTTGGAACGAAAAATCGAGGAAATAAGAGCCTACAGAATTCATAGTATCATTCTCCTGATCGAATAAAGAATCCGTACCATATGAAGTGCCGAAAACCATATTTTTTATGGCTGTGCCAAATCGAAATTGTGCACTGCAATTTGCCAGAGTAGCAACCATGCAACGGAATATAAAATTGTAATGGGGCATACTTCGGTTGAAGTGTACAATTCACAACACACCTTTTGCTATTAAGAACTTAGATAATAAATAAAGGGGAATGTTATTTCCACCCCACCATTTCGTTATTTCCACCCCATGCAAAAAAATACCGTCGCTGCCAACTTGATTCCGATTAGCCAATCAGAAGCATTATGTATAACGCTTCGCATATTTATTTATATGGGCGGAAAAAGACAAATAAGGGGTGGAAAAAATAATGACGGGTGGAAAAAATAATGACGGGTGGAAATAACAAATGCTGGGGTGGAATGGCAAGTTGATGAAGTGGATAAAAAATACTTATTTAAGAGCCAGATATTCGGCGTTAAGGGCACCTGCGTGCATTGTGACCCTTATTCCTGCAAATACTGCAAAGTCTTCAACGAATTGCTGCTTATACAATCTCAAATTCAGATGGATAAAAGGACTTATTTAAAAGAGCCAGAGATTGAGCGATGGGGCACCTGCGTGCATTTTGACCTGATTGTATGCAAAGTTTCGAGCAATCCGCTACTTGAACAAACTCAAATTCAGATGGATCTCGTTGCCTTGATGATTGATGCACATTATTATTTTTTGTGACGGTCTAGATCCAGTTGAGCGACCACGAGTACGCTAAGGGACAGAATTCTTGGAGCCATATCATCCAGACTGCAATTTATCGTAGCTGTTCCCATAATGGTTTCTTGATGGCGATACTCCACCATGTTGTAACGTTCTTTGACAGCCTCTAATATGGTGGCAACATTTTGTCTACCCACTTCAGGCATGGCTGCAGGCGCAGCTGCATCCAAGCGCCATTAATGGTGGAAACTCTTAACAGTGAGAGGGCGGCCACTTCTTAGAAAAGCAGATTATTTGATGCTGACAGGGTATTCCATTCTTGAATTACACGCAACTGAACAGGTTATGGTGGCATTGGTAGGATCTTCAGATAACTCATAGCTCAAAGCATTTTCCTAGTGCGTATATTGAAATGCGGCGCACTACAGCAAAGAAAGGGATTTTCTGTGTTTGTGCATGACTTGCATTCGCTCCTACGACAGCTAAACACCAAGATTTTCAATCTGGGCTTAAGCAGCATGAGCTACGCGAGTTTGTACATCACCCAAGTTTTTTCCGGAACACTTATGTAGCTCTTTAACATATGATGAAGCCCTTCAGCTCTCGATGATGTGACGTGGCCAAAATGCATGCAATTCCTGGTGTATGCGTAAATAAATTAATTTTTATGTGTCAGACAGGTGGTATCCGGATAGGCCAGCATGTTAGGCAGTGCAGTATATGTTGAGTGCATGCTTATCATGAGATTGATTTACACTTCCTCTGATTTCGAATAGATTACATCTGTCCGACTCTTCACGAATTTATTCCAGTCATCCCCAGGTCCAAAAAACTTACGACAATTTGCTAGAGCGTTTTTTTAAATATGTTAAACGCATAGAAGATGGGTTGAGGTGGGAAATGTTATTTCAGGGCATTCTTTAGGGCAAATTCTCGGTCTGTTGTGATTGTCTGTGGCAGTTGATCGAGAGCCCAAAGGTAGTCCGCTTCACGTTCATGCCTGATGAAAGCAATAGCAATTGGGAGGAAGTGTTGAAGCTTGTGACACCAGTGATATGGAGGATCCGGCATTATGAATCGATCACAGATATCCTTACGCTTTGGTGGTGGACTGCACCTATCTAGGTGCAGTCCGCCACCAAAGCGTATGGATGTCTGTAAAGGAGTTCCACAGATTTTTGGCTGGCATAGAATAGGTGTGAAAAGATGATGATAATCATCTTTCACACCTATAAACCCACTCTGCATGATGCAGAATGTCAAATAGAGCGTCCAGTGGTGTACGATTGCGAAGCTCTTCTGCTCGCACCGCTGGCGCTCGTTGTAGATTGTCCTTCCTATTGCTTTTGTGCTGGGATCTATTTGGCGTAGGGTTGTGACAATTTCTTTCGGCGCAATCCCAGCCTTAAGAAGTTTTTGTACTAACAAATTTTGCTCTGATTGAAAGCGTCAGGCAGTCGGATGACTACTTATGTTGTCTGAAGGTTCATGATTATGTTCCCTATGAAAAGTTCGCAGTTGCAAGCTGTTATCGCTTGGTAGACGCCCTGATAGACGAAACGGGCAATTAGTCAATCGGCTCGCAGAGTTTCGCGGCAACTCAAGTCATGTTGCTGCCCTTTGCAGGTAGGTACCACGTCGATCGCATTACAAAATAATCTTCTTTTTGTCGGAATTTAGGGTAGACACAGCATATCCTTCTGCATGAGCGAATTCGCGAGCTGCATCCGTCAGGGCCATTGTGCTGGGAAAGGATGCATTGGGTGGTGTGGTGGAAGCATTGTAGAACAGCCTGACAAGGAAGAAAGTAGAAATTGAGTGTGATATAGAGAATGTATTGTGATTGATAATAATTCGTAGGACCCGCTTGTTTACAAGTCAAAAAGAAGGATATGGAGAGTAGATCAACTTGACCCAGCCCGATTCAAAACGATGTTTTTTTATCGTGAAAAAAAATATGCGGAGCGCAATAAGTAAGGCTTCTGATTGGCTAAAACAATCCCATTTTTATGTAGGTGATACGAAATACGAGTAGTAGCCACCAGATAGAGATCTGGTGGAATTAAGGTAAGGTTCCACATTTTAAATTTTAATTAAAGTTTAGTTTTTCGTATAATCTTAATGAATTAAGTCCGATTCGCCAATCTACGCCTGAGTCTTTATAAGTCCGAGCGTCTGCTGACATAGATCCATTTCTCAAACTTTTAGGGGTGAAACGCGTAGCGTTTGATAACCTTACAAATTTGTTTGGGCTGGATCGTAGAGATCACATCCTTTTCAGGGCCCAAAGGTTCTTGTTGCAAGGCTTAAAGCCTTTCTGCAACATGAATCTTTCTATATCGGACCACTTAGCAGCATTTATGCAACTCGGTAAATTCCTGTACCTGATCAGGAGCCTAAGGCTTGCCCTCTTGTTGTCAGTGTTGAGACATATGAGGACAAGAGAGAGAAAATCTCCTTGTTTGGATCGAAACATATGGAAATGGCCATACCCCTGCCATGATCCTAACAGAACAACAAAAGTGGTGATGACAACTTCTTAGCTCGGTGGTGAAGCCTGTGAGTGAGCATCACATGTAGCACGTACACAGACGACGCATTTCCCACGCTGGATTCGCACCTATTCGCAATGAAAGTTGCCCCACACAAGTGAAGTAATTAGACCCACCACTTGTGTAACGGGGCACCTTTCAATAGTACTGATCAGTACTAGTTAACCTTACACTGATTACAATGTAGGTGAGATGCCTCGAAATTACACGTACACAAAGTTACAGAGGAAGGTTTCTATGGATCTTAGGGTCTTTAGCTTACAGGTCTAGACTAAGGCTTATCAATAGAGAATAGTAAAGCTGTATTAATGTATTTAGTTTCCTAAGTAACGATCATCTATCTACTTCTGAACGTATTATATTAATATTTAACTAAGGATGTCGCGTCCTTGCGATCCACACTATCCTTGTCTTATAATGATTGACTGGACTGATTTAGACTTAAATCAACCGATCAATAGACCTAATGTTTTATTGTATCAATTACCAAATTTGGTAATATGAGTACTATTTAAGTTAAAATTAATGAAGATATAATTTCGTATTTCTTTGTTTATTTCCTCTTATAGGAAATAATACCTATGAAACGAGACACCCCATTTCATCACCCCACCTTAACTAACAGTCACTATTGCGACTGATGTAGGGTGACCGGAAATACTATTATGTCTTTCCGTGTAATTTTGCATTATTGATTTTAATCAAAATACCGTTATTATTTGCCTTATTGATTTTGACCGAGATCAACATGGCGACAAACAAGTCTGTGCGCGTGGCCCGTGAGGCCGCAAAGCTGGCAGCTGCACGGATTAGTGCAGCTGTTAGTATTGCAAATGTTTAAGTAGACGCTAATGCGTCGACTGTGTGGAATACGTAACCTCCTACCCCAATTGAAGGTGACTGAGATATGTCATCTGATAATATAATTGCAGGTGACGGTGACAAGTCACCTGCTACACCAATTGTAGGTGACTGGACCAAGTCACCGGCACCGCCCGACTCAGTGGCTACTGTAAATGCCGCCGGATCACCTAAGGACGAGTCCGTTAAACCTTTGGTTTCTAATGTGACAACCTAAGAGGTGATGACGAGTTTGGTGGGGAGTCATCGGATGGTGACTTCGTGGGCGATGATCACTCTGGTGACTAAGTATACGTCACTAGAAACTAAGTGATCTGTAGGGAAGAGTGTTACTGGTGGTGCTAGTTTGCATACGCCAGGAAAGGAGTGATTCTAGGGATTGCTTCAAGGGCCAAGTTAACGTTAACATGCGCCATCAAGAGAGGAATCGCAAAACGTTGCGGCTCGCTCCTGAAAATAGACATAGTTTCCCCTCGAAGAATAACCTAATTCGTTGGTCTGGTATGACAACGATCGATATCACATTCCGTTATTTGACTCAGCCAGGCTTCACTGGTGAGAATGAGACGGAATTCTTTATCGGCATCGGTAGTACTCTTCTATGCGGGGGAAGGATGCAAACCTTTGCTCCAAGCTTGGACAGCCTTTGTGCTCAATATGCAAAACATAGGCCTGACAAGCTAAATGCTCTCCGTGAACGGTTCGAGAAACGGACCGTAGTCGGTGCACACTATAAGCTACAACGTTTGTCTAGACAGGCAGGAATTCCTTGCCTTTCGTGGGGGGACTCATGTCAATGCTGTTTTAAAGGGGCAGGTCATGCCTCTAAAGAAGCATGTACCCCAAAGCTTGAGGTAGAGAGCAAAGAAATATTCCCTTAAAGATTCTCATTTGAGGACGCTCATCTAACAAGATGCATCAAGGGATTGAGAACCTTCAATACTATTACGAGCGCGGGAAACGTTCGTTCTTGATGGACTCTCTGTCGAGGCGGATGTTCTCATCGTACTGCAAGACGAGACCCGTCCAACATCAGTTGGGAACGAGGTTCCTAACTATCATGCGAGGGTGGATACCCTCGCCAACGAACGAGATGACTCGTTCGAACCCCCTTTACCTCACGGCGGTTCAAGAAGCTTTCAACATGAAAATGCTTCTCATCACTCGAATTTGTCAACGGATGTGGAGGGGGGGGAATCGGGATCGACTCATTTGACGAGCCCGAATCAACATCGTGATTGGACCACTCCTCTTATTATCTAAAGGAGGATCTTGATCACGAGCGAGCCCATCGCAGCGAGTTAGCGGTGACTGTCGACAATGTGTTTCGTGACCATATGAAAAATTGTGCGCAGGTTGCGACTGAACAAATGGCGAACAAGAGGACATGTCAGTCCCTTCAAAACGAGCTGGTGACAGCTCGTCAGAAGATCTCTTCCTTGAAGGAAAGAGTGGATCGTCTGGTTCAAGAGAATCAGACTATGTTCCGAGACAACAAGGCTTTGGCTCGAAACCATCAGGCTTTGGCGATGCCCTCGACCGTTCCGGTGTAACCCGGAATTGGAAGAAGCCTCGTACCCATAGATACCCAACATAAAACGTAGGATGCGCGCACGCATACCACGAGGCAGCGATGTAGAACACAAAACGGCCCAATATACCTGGGCAGTAATTTATCACTGCCTTCATCACGACATGTTTCAGAAGGTCAACCGTAGACAGTACGACTGGGTTATTAGAATTAATTGATGGTATGTTGTCTTCCGTTTCTGTTGGTCCACCGCATCAGCGATGGACTCCTGTACAAGACGGACCCATGCTTCTCAAGCCAAAAAAAATTACCTGCTATCTCTTTTTTTGTTTTCAGTGCGACCGGCTCGCACTGCGGTATTTAAATCTATTCGTTATTAAGAGTATTATCGTTCTCATTAATAATTTTCTTTTTGATGTTAAGTCTTTCAGCATCGTTATTAAAGTCAGTAATAACATTATTGTTATTACTGAGTTTGTCCACCTCAATGTAAATTAAATCAACATTAGTATCTTTCGCATTGACCTTAGTGCTAATGCGTGATGAGCAAGAGCTAAACTTTTTTTTTGCTCGAGCGAGTCCTTGTATTCCCTAGATAGTTCCATGCGAGTTGCCTATGGATTAAGGCACTCGACATTAGATCGAGCTCAAACCGGGCTCGAAGTACTGTGTCAGTGAAGCAGTGGCCACTGCCACGTGAAGAAGTACTTGCGATCGATAAATTCTTTACCGGTCGCGTAAAAGCGGGCCATGAAAGGAGGTCAACCTCCCCACATAGCTCTCCAACCTTCTGTGTGCCGAAGGCGACAGGAGGGTGGCGGATAGTGCACGCATTTAATAAACTGAATGCTGCAACGGTACCGGCTCAAACGCCGATACCTAGAAAAGACGTAATCATAGATGGTATGTCTAAGAGTACCATCTTTCCGTCTATGGATCTGATGGATGAATTTTATCAGATCCTTATGCGTGAACAAGACATCCCGTACACAGCAGTGAGCACTCCCAGTGGGATGCTTTGGAAAAAGCTATTAATGCCACAGGAGCTTAGTAACGCTCCTGCAACTTTCAACAGATGCGTAACGAATCCGTTGAGTCCGGTGCAAAAATTCGCACCGAGTTATTTTGACGATTTTTTCGTCCATAGTCAGACAATTGACAGAAAGGCGGACGTGGAAGTTCATAAAAATCACGTTCGTCAGATTTTTACATTTATGCAAAAGCACATGTTGCACGCAAATCTCGAGAAGTGCATATTCGCTGCAAGCGAAAAAACACTTCTTGGGTGCATCGTCGGTAAACACGGCGTGCGCCCTGATCCCGAAAAGATCAAGGCAATTACCGACTGGCCATTTCCAGTCGATGTCAAGGGACTTAGAAAGTTCCTTGGGCTAGCGGCGTACTTGCACAAGAACTCCCGCAATTATGTTGAGAAGGCAGATCATCTCTCTCGTCTCTTCAAAAAAGACGGAGAATGGTTATGGCACGCTGATTGTCAGCGTTCCTTTGAAGATATCAAGCAAAGCTTGATGCAATCGCCTATCTTGGCGATTGCAGATCAAGACAGACCATTCCATGTGGTCTGTGACGCCAGCGATTTCGCAATCGGCTGTGCGTTAATGCAATACGATACAGATGGCGCGGAGCGCGTCGTCTGTTACCAATCGCGTCAGCTGCAACCAGCTGAACGCAATTACCCAGTGCATGACAAGGAACTCCTTGCCATGAAATATGCATTGGCTAAATTTAGGATCTACCTCCTAGGAGATAGATTGTACAACGTATATGCGGACCATGCGTCATTATGCACGGCCGTAAATAGCCCACACCACTCGCAAAGAATGGCGAGGTGTCTTTCCTTCTTCGCGGCGTATAATTTCTCCGTAGAATATAAACCAGGACGACTTGATGTCGTCGCTGATGCTGTTCGTCTTCGGGAAATCCGAAAACGAAGTCCATAGATACGGACTGCCAACATTCTGCCGAAGTGGGAGAGGTTAAAGAGGTACACGGCGGGGCTTCACCCGTTGACATACCTCGCAAGCACGAATGTACTTGCGCAAGAATTGATACTGGCATGGCCAGTAAATGTCGTGACTTGCTGTAAGATAAGTTGTCTCACGTCCACGATGTCCACTTGTTGGTCTTTGGGCACTCATACATGATGCGCAAGCGCGAATCATTGTACAACTTTGAGCTTAGGGGTAGCTTCAGAGTCCGCATCATTAGGGCATTTCGACCCTACTGCACTTCTGCATTTCCCGACCCCTCAGTCGTTGATGCAGAACTCAGGCATCTCGCACGCAAGTTCTTGCCGTCGCCCTTTGGGTAGGGAGTCCTCTTGCTGGGCGTCTTCGCCCCAACAGGGACCCTGGCATAGCAAAGAGCCATCATATGGCCGCGCTTGCCCGCATTTTAAACAGACCACGTCTGCATTGCCCAACTTCAAGGGAGTGGCATCTGACCTCTCGGCCGACGGCTTATACCAAGCTATCGCCGAGACACAGCTGTAGGATTGCTCCTCAACTAAGGCAATTTGGATTGCCTTTTCCATCGTCGATGGCACCTTTCTGAAAAGGACCTGTTGCGATGGGCCATGCCGTAGTTCGTTCAAAAACATGGGCACCTTAATGTGCTCCGGGATCTGACCTACAGTAATGGACGCCGACAGCGAGCGCATCTCTTGCACATACTCTTGCAGAGATCGCTTCGCCTGTCGCGGTCCAAAGAGGCGCGCCTGAAGCAACACTTCGTTGTTCGGCGGCTGGTACATGGCGCGAATGTTTTTTTTTAAGATCGCCCATGTAGGGAACGCCTTTCTGTCCGCCATAAGCGCCGAGTAAGCCCACTCTGAGGCCTTACCACGCAGATGCGACATGGCGTACGACACCATCCGTGATGAGATGCGCGACACCGCATTGCTCCACAGCTAACAGCTTGTGAACATTCGTGTTCGCTGCAGTTCCATCCGAATGGGCCTCAGCTGATGCGGCCGGCAGAGAGCATCTTAACAGTCCTGATAAGAGCCTCGCTCCAAGCTTGCTCATGCCTCAGCTCATCCTGAGTCTGAGTGACGGACTCCGCCGCAGCATGGCTATGTGCCACGGACACGGCTCTTCGCTGTCCGAGCACGAATGTCTCAAACTTCTCCAACTGAGAAACATGTTGCTCAAAAGTTTGGCCAGGGCTTGTTCACCAAGTCCCTGCGCCAAGTGCCCTGCCACCTCCCGATGATTCTCGGAGAGGTGGGGAAACGAGCCCAATCGATGTTGAGGCTCATCCTCACGTACACACGCAGAGATGCGGGTCGTGGGAAGGATATCAAGCGCTACGAAGTGTAAGCGGCACGTCTTATTATGGTAACGCTCTACTTAGACACACACCATAGCATAGCGAGGACGCGGTTAAACCGTCTTCTCTTGCGTGCAGTGAGGTAGTTGTGGTGGGCGCCTTAGAGACCTCACCCAACGCACTTAAAAGTGTCGTCACGGGAGCGGTGATCCGGCTCCTCGGATTATCGCTCCCGTGACGACACTTTTACCGCACTTACCAAGTTGGAAGCAGCTTTCAGAATGACATAAATCTAATCGTATTAAATTTATGTACCTATTTTTACCAATCAGAAATGTCATCGGTGTGGATAATTCTATTATGTATGGCTAGCTTATCTTTCTAGATACCTCGCGCAACGGATGACGCTAGCCGTCATCCCTCCTAATGTGAATGCACCTATGTGCATCACATACACATGAGCTGGTCACAAATGTGAATCACACCCGAGTGGTGGGTCTAATTACTTAATTTAAGTAATTGACCATCCCCTTAAGTACACCAAGTGTACTTAACGGGGATTGTGTAACATTCGGGCAACTTTAGCCCGTTACAGAATTGGTCAGAGAATTCTCAAGCGCCAGGAATTAACGCTGAGTACTTTATCTAGGAGGCGGAATACAAGAGATGTTTGATATGAGCAAAGTTGTAACGGGGCACTGCTGACTTGTACTGCTTCAGTACAGGTCCACTTCGCTCTGCCTCAGTGGGAGTGGTGCCTCACGTCACTTCACCAACACTTGTACGTGGAGAGGAAGACTCTCTTTAAAACACTTGATATAAAAGGGTTAAAGATTACTGTATTAAATATAATTAAGTTCTTCTCGTTTTATATCTATTTATGCTAACTTGTTTATATACTAATAATAAATATGTAATAAAAGTCTTATCTGTCACTCTCTTTGCGCGCGTCCAGCGCTGACTGTACCGCGGAGCAAGTAAATACAATGGCCTAAATCTACCAATGGATAAACTTTCCGAATATTACTTTGTAAAGTAATATTTCTTAATATTCTCTACCTTTTAGATAATATATTGATTAACAACCTTTAAGTGTTAATTTCATGTAGCGATGCACCCAGTTACATCACTTCTCCTTAAAAAGACAATCACTCTGACTGTCACCGAATAGAGTGGTCACTATAAGAACACTTATAAAAACGATGTTGATTGGTCAGGACATCATTTTCAATTCTATCGCAAGGTTAAAAGTCCATGCGGTGTGCGAATAGTGCGGAGCCTTAGGCTGCAGTTCATGCAGCCGCGAGTGACGCATTATTGTCTCTTGCGACAGACCTCCCCCACTCTAAATGCTGTGCGTGCACGTAGTGGGTAACCACGCGAATGCGACCCCTCTTTGGAGGTTGAATACAAATGCAAGTCGGACGAATCGGCCGACTCGGAGAGAACAGAACAGCCTTCAAATGAGGGGCTAAAATCGGATAGATGTGCTATTTTTTAGCATTCGCAATAGCATATTCAGTTTCGACGATGAGAATGATTCCTCATCGCCAGCACCGTCTCTCGTGTCGTCACCCGCACATATTTCTGTTCGTGGTGATGACGTAAGCCATCGTAATAAAAGTTCTTGGGGTACCCCCGCTACAGTGGGTACCACTCAGCGGAGCGTATACAATAAAATGTCTCGTCTTGCCCTGAGAAGAAGCCTTGGCTTTTGCCCAAACGGCTACTCAATAGCTTGTCTGGAGAGACAACTCCTCAGGATAAATATCCTAATTTATTGCGACAAAGCTACATGCCTTGATCCCGTGCGAAGAACTTTCGCGCTGAGAAAGATTTTCATTTCGATGCTTTTCTTAAGCATCGATGGTACAGTGGCAACAACAAACGAGATAAAATCTCGTTGATGCAAGCCTGGACGCGTATATTCGCAATGTCAAAGACATTGGACGCGAAGCCTGGCTTCAAAGCCTTAACGCGATTCGCGTTAAGTTTGAGAAATGAACTCTAACCGGTTCAAGGTTTAAATTGCATCGGTTGTCACGTGAGGCAGGACTTCCATACCTCACGTGGGGTGATCCATAATCGTGTTATGTTGACAAACGAAACGAGTAAAAGGGGATGTCTTTCCCTTTTCTTCGCCCTGGGGAAGGGCTCGCATCTCTATCGAGATGCACGATGCGAATGACGTTTTGCAATCGATTTACAAGCTCCAGGGGCGCGTTTTTTTGGATGGGTCAGAAGGTCCATTGGATGGGTCTCGTCATACAGACGGACGAGGCCCTCAATATCAACAACCAGCTGGAAACGAGGCTCTCAGCTATCATGTGAAGGTGGATAACCGCGCCACCGAACAAGATAACTCGTTCGCTGCCCCTTCACATCACGGTGGTTTTGAGTACGTTTCACAAGGAAAGGCTGACCACTGTGGGAATCCACCAAAGGTTGTGGCAGAGAAGGAAAATTTAGATCCGACCCATGTGTCGAATCTAGGGTCGACGATCGACCGCTACCTCCAAAAGTTGGAAGATGGACTTGATCACGAGCGCGGTAAGCGTCGCTCGTTGGAGCAGACGGTGAAGGCTCGCTATAGAGATTTGTTGGAAGACCTTTCGAAGAGTCCGTACTCCATGTTGGAGTACGAACGGAAATATCTCGCTCTTCGTGATAAGCTTTATTCTGCACATCGCGGTTTCGAGGATCTTCGGACCTGGCATGAGAAACTACAGATTCAACAAAAAAATTTGGTCGTGACCACAAGAATATTTTAGGGATTATTGAAAAGGGTGGTCAGATCTGTCCTCGAAAGAAACCGCGTACTGATGGTACGGGCGGAGCCGACCAACGTAAACGCAGAATGAGTTCGCATCCTACGTGGCAATCTTATTGTGTACGCATTGCCTCTGCGATGCAGTACACGGAAAGACTCAATGAACTTGGGTAGTAGCTTACTACTACCCACATTAGTGACCACACGCTTAGGTAAGTTTACCGTAGACAGTAGTACTAGATTATTAATTTTAAACGAAAGAACATTTGCTCTTCCAATGTTTGTCTGCGTTCCGTTGCTGACGTTCACTGCGTTAGCAATGATATCCTGCACGAAAAGAACTACTGATTCTCGACCCAGCAAAAACCCTTCTGCTGACTCATTTGTTTTGTCTTTCCCAGTGCGCTTTGTGTGCAATGCCCTAAGGGCTTTCTTATCTTCGAAGTCGATTTCTTTGACATCGACATCATTCGCGTCGTTAGCAACTACAACGCGTGATGAGCATGAGCCAGAAATAGCTTTGCTCGTGCGAGTCCCCCCTTAAACGAAAGGAACCCTCTAATTGGGTGGGTATGCGTGGATGGCGTAAGCCATTCGCGAAGCACAGTGTATGCGTTGTAGACGCATGCACCGAATTATTGATGGCGAATTCGACCATCGGTATAACCTCGGTCCAATTCGGAAACAATCAGGCGTAACTTCAAAGTATTTTTTCGAGGACGCATTTACGCGTTGCATCTGACCATCTGTAGCTGGATTATCAGAAGTTGACATTGTCAGCCGTGTTCCGAGAGATCGGGTTGCCAAAACCCCGCCGTAAACCGTGGAGTTTGAATACCTTGTCGATTTTAAGACACGGGCACACTCCGGAGCCGTGATCGACTTTGGTACTGCAACTAGATGTTCCATCGTGCTGAATCTGTCTACAAAAACAAGAATTCAATTGTTTTTGTGATCGTCTTCGGGAAACCCGTAGACGAAGTCCATGAATACGGACTGCCAACATTCTGCGAGAAGTGGTAGAGGTTGGATAGGGGCACGGGATGAAGAGCTAGACTTCACCCGTTGACATACCTTTAAGAACGAATGTACTTCCGCACGAACTGATAGGCGGGGCCAGTAAATGTTACGACTTACTGTAAGATAAGTTTTCTCACGTCCACGATGCCCACTTGTTGGTGCATCGTGACACTCATACATGATGCGCAAGCGCAAACCATTGTGGGTTGGAACGACGACACGTAGAGTGTCGCCGGCAACGGCTGCGTAGTACAGTAAGCCATTGCGTGTTGTGTATCGATAGGATGACGATCGATATAAAACCGTAAAACCTTAAAAGATTTATCAAATGGATTCATCAGATGATCCATTAAACGCAGAAGGTCCTTGGTCTCAACAGATTCGTTACGCATCTGTTGAAAGTTGCAGGGGCATTACTAAGCCCCGGTGGTATTACGAGCTATTTCCAGAGCATCCCACTGGGAGTGCTCACTGCTGTGTACGGGATGTCTTGTTCACGCATAAGGATCTGATAAAAATCATCCATCAGATCCATAGACGGAAAGATGGTACTCTTAGACATACCATCTATGATTACGTCTTTTCTAGGTATCGGCGTTTGAGCCGGTACCGTTGCAGCATTCAGTTTATTAAATGCGTGCACTATCCGCCACCCTCCTGTCGCCTTTGGCATACAGAAGGTTGGAGAGCTATGTGGGGAGGTTGACTTCCTTTCATGGCCCGCTTTTACTCGATCGGTAAAGAATTTATCGATCGCAAGTACTTGTTTACGAGGCGGTGGCCACTGCTTCATGACACAGTACATCGAGCCCGGTTTGAGCTCGATGATATCAAGTGCCTTTATCGTTAGGCAACTCGCATGGAACTACTTCAGGGAATACATCCCTGAGTTCTATTTAATTCTCGTATAGAGGATTTGTCTTAAGTGACTTTCAGGATTGAGTATCATTTCTCTAAATCCAAGTCTTCACATCGAGGACACTTTCGTTCATTGAAGAGCTGCTGAGATCCCGTTCGTTTTGTGCAATAGGTCGACTCTATTCTCGACCTAGGATCATCGGTTGCCCCTTTAAACAACCGGTATATTCCTTGAATGTCACCAACTAGGCGTACATTCATTTCTCAATCGCTGCTTGTGTATTAGCACAGCCGCCGGCAGCTGACTCCTCAGTGTGATTAGTAATCACACTGTGATCTGGTCCTGTCGTACTAACGACCGTACCAGAAGTAGGGCCATCGCACTCACGCGTAGTACATCTACACGCTTGTGGACACTCCAAGACCTTCCTCAGATGGCCATTTGATGAACAAGTGGCAGGTATCTTTCGGATCGATGCTGCAAGCTGACTCTTGGCTCATAATTTCTGAGCCAAGGTAAACTAAGGATGGTATAGATTTGGCATCCGGGTCCAGTACGATAAAATCATCATCGTACTGTAAATCTTTTAACGTGTAGTGAAATTTCGCTACACGTTTCATTACTCTTATCGATGCGCCTGTCGCTATACCCAGCGTCATATTCGTTGGAGGGATGTCGTGCTCAACATTTTTGAGCCTACGACGCTCTAGTGACTGGCAACGAATAAAGTTATTCGAAGCTCCGCAGTCCACTAGGGCCCTCAGAGACAAATCATTTGTCACTTTCAACTTCAAGGTGACGAGGGATACCTCATCACCAGGTGCAGAGACACATAATGATTGTGTGACTGGACAAATTTTAGTCAAGAAATTCGCAAATTTTCTTGGGGTTGCTGGATCAGTAGGGCTTTGCGCCCCTACTGACTGCGACGTTTTTTGACGGTTTGTTTCGCTGTTGCAATTTTGCAACAAAATCGGACCCGCGACCGTTGCCTTTTTTGGCATTTAGTCCATAATTACGTTCAGTACTTCTCGGTACTGGGCGTACGTTATGGCATCGCCCAATTCGAAAAACCACCAATGGAAGGAGTCTTCTTCGACTTCTTGTACTTAGAGATGTCAATCTTAAAGGTTTAAGGACGACGCGTGTGCGTCATTCCAGATACAGGGGTCTGTACCTGTAGTTACCTCAACAGTTCTGCCTGTTGGGAGCCTTGCTGATAAAGCAAGGCTACCTTCTCCTTCGCCTCATCAAGCTCATGTTGTATGAACTTTGCGATGGCTGATAGGAGGGCACTTCTGTCCGAATTGGACAGCATTGCCAAGATGGAATCGTTCCCTTCGGTCGAACTCATTCGTTCAACCGCACTCTTATCTATGTCACTTAGAAAGGAGTAGCTTTC
Organism: Bremia lactucae; assembly: GCF_004359215.1. Taxonomy (NCBI): domain Eukaryota; phylum Oomycota; class Peronosporomycetes; order Peronosporales; family Peronosporaceae; genus Bremia; species Bremia lactucae. Next base: position 1,200 of record NW_027152097.1, on the reverse strand, counting down.
ACGCGAAACTTGATGCGTACTCCCATTATCATCTAACATGTCCATGTTAGATGATGGAACTGTGGTCCTTGGACGGACAACAAAGTGCGACCAAGTGTAACGGGGCACTGCCAACTTGTACTGCTTCAGTAAAAGTCATCTTCGCACTACCTCAGTGCGAGTGGTGCCTGACGTCACTTCACGTACACTAGTATGCGCAAAGGAAGACTCTCTTTATAGCACTTGCTTTAAAGACGGTTAAAAGAAAACTATATTAATAGAATTAAGTGTTTCTGCTTCTATGTATATGATACTAACTTAATTATAGAATAATCCAAAACATGAAATAAAAGTCTTATCTGCCTTTCTCTTCGCGCGGGTCCAGCGCTGACTGGACCGTGAAGCAAGCAGATATAATGGTATATATCTACGAATAGATAAGCTTTCCGAATATTACTATGTAAAGTAATATTTTCCAAATATTCATTACCTTTTATATAATATATTAAATAACAACATTCAAGTGTTAATTTTATGTAACAATAAACCCGGTTGAAACCTCGCTACTAAAGTCAGAAGAAGATATTTAGACTCATAGTCTCTCAGTTCTATTGAACTAATGGTTTTAGCGACTCGACGGGCCATACAAGCTATTAAAACTTTATAAATCCTTGCAAAGGGTGTATCAATACATGTAATCACACTTTAAGGTTGTTAATTAAATACTATCTCAAAGGAAGATAATATTTGGAGGATATTACTTTATATAGTAATGTTCAGAAATCTTATCCATAAAAAGGTATAGACCATTATATCTATTAATCCCGCACACAAATCAACTGTAGATGTAAACGAAAGAAAGAGACAGATAAGATAAGATTTCAATTGCATGTTTAGTATTAGTTTATAATTACGTTAACGTTAGCAGATAAAATGAAGAGATACTTAACAATATGAATACAGTTTTCATTTAACCCTTTTTAAGCTAATTGCCTTAATGAGAAGTCTTCCTTTGCATGTACTAGTGTACGTGAAATAACGTAAGGCACCACTCACAACTGAAGCAGTGCGAAGTGGACTTGTACTGAAGCAGTACAAGTCGTAGTGCCCCGTTACACCTGGTAGCACTTTGAAGTCCGTCCAAGGACCACATTTCATTCATCTAACATGGACATGTTAGATGATAGTGGGAGTACGCATCACGTTTCGCGTAATAGCTAC
>NW_027152096.1:0-19585 GCF_004359215.1 Bremia lactucae | reverse complement strand
ATTTATAGCGAACTCCACAAAGGGCAATTGCTTGCTCCACTCTTTGGGAGTTGCTATAGTGCGCAAGACATCCGCCACGACCCGATTCGCATGTTCCGTTTGTCCATCGGTCTAGGGATAATCTGCGGTCGACATGTGGACATTGCTACCTAGCAGCTCGAACACATGTCGCCAAACACAGACGTAAAACATGGATCCCATACCGATACTATGGACTCGGGCATCCCATGTAGTCGGTAAACATGATCAGGAACAAGAGAGTTTCCTCCTTGCCTGTGATCGATGTTTTACATGGTGATATGCACCATTTTGCTCAGTCTGTCTAGAAAGACGACTAGCCCCGTCCGACCCTTATGATCGGCGGCATGCCAAACATGAAGTCCAGACTTACTGACTTTCAACAGTTGATTAGATTCGGTAGTGGCTTCAGTGGCGCACTGCTGGACAGTGCAGGCTTAATGCGCTGACACTGTTCGCAAGAGCGAATATAGTTGGCCACCCATCTATATAGATGTGGCCACAAAAATTCCTCTGACACTCGTAAAAATGTCTTTTCACGGGCCAGATGCCTACTAGATGGCGCACCATGGAGCTCGTGAAGGATCATCAGCTTAAGATCTGTGTCATGAGGCACATAGATTCTCAAGGGATCACAAGGTGACAGGTGATGCCATTACAGGCCATCGCTGTAGCTAAAGCGATTTAGCTTAGCTTTTAGGTGCGACGGAAGGGAAACCTTTCGTCCACCGAAGTGATCCAACAGCAGGCGATAGTGGTCGTCCTGACTGTAGCTCTCTTTTATCTCCGAGGCCAATGAGCTCGTCACGTGGTATGCCTTCAAGGCTTCCAACGTTGAAATCAGAAACTGTGCTTTCGCACTAGACACACTTTCCTGGTGTCTAATCTCGAAGTCTGGTCTGCGCGATTACGCGTCAGCCGAGACATTCGACTAACCCGGTTTTTATTCGACTTTGAAATGAAATTCAGAGAAGAATGTGAGCCATTTTGCCGTTCTAGGCGAGAGGTTCGGTGAGTTTATTGCGGTCCGCAGTGATGCGTGATCCGTATAAAACACAAATGGTTCGGTGCCCAGTAGGTGCACACGAAACTTGACAAGAGCATACTTATTGAAAGTAGGTCTTTGTCATGCACGGGGTAATTCAGTTCCGCGGCAATTAAAAGCCAGGACTGATAAGAGATAACGCGGTCAACGCCGTCGTCATCCTTCTGCATGAGCGCGGTGCCGATTGCAAAATTTCTTGGATCGCAGACGACGCTTTACATTAAGCTGAACTCGGCGACCATACCGGCGCAAACACTAATCCCGCGGAAAGATGTCTTGTTGAACTCCATGGGAAAGTCAACTATTATTTCCGCGTTGGATTTGAAGGATGGCTACTTTCAGGTACTCATGAGAGAGTCCGATGTAGCCAAAACGGCAGTAACCGTTATGCTTTGGGAGTGGCTTTTAATGCCGTAAGGGCTGAAAAACGCACCAGCGACATTCAATTAAGTGGTGGCTCACGTGATGCGTCAGCACCGTGCCTACGCGCCCTATTATTTTGACGATGTATTCGTGCATAGTAGGGTCGAGGACGGGCTGAGCGCAATAGAGTCGCACAAGCGTCATTTAGACGCTGTGTTGCAGACTTTGAAGGACGTTCATTGTACGTCAACTTGCAAAGTGCGTCATAGGGATCCCTGAGATGCCTGTGCTGAGTTGCATCGTAGGTACAGATGGTGTACGAGCAGACCCAGACAAGGTAACATCAGTAAAGGATTGACCAATTCTAAGACATATGAAGGATTTGCGCCAATTCCTAGGGCTCGCTAATTACTTGCATAAAAATAGCAAGAATTGTGCTGAGCAAACTAAACCATTTTCTGACCTCCTCAAAAAGGACGCAAATTGGGTTTGGTTAAAAGAACAAGTCGATGCGCTCACATCAGTGAAGCAATCTCTTGTTGAGGCACCGGTCTTGGCATAGCCAGACGCGGATTAACCCTTTGCATGAACCACGCGCCATTCACCTGTTGCTTACGCACTCAAAAGGTCGGGCTGCAGTGAGGCGATTTGCTCTCACGCACATGTCTCGCCTTGGCTTGCTTATCGAAAACCTCATCCATATAATCGACCTTTCCTTTCGGCAACGGCCATTGCCTGGTCACACAATATTTGGTGCCAGGTTCGAGGTCTATCTCGTGCCCGATGACCCTATCTGCTGGTAGGCGGCTCGCACTTTTTTTGGAAACACATCGCGATGTTTCCACTGAACCTCAACGAACGGACTGTCTCTCAAGGCATCCCAGCCTTGAGCAGCGAACCGATTCTTTTTGTCCGTTTCTAGGACGCTATCGTCTATTGTGGACGACGAGCAACAGTCCACCAAGTTCTCTTCTGCAACTGGTGTGACTATTTTGTGGATATTTCCTTCCTTTGATTTGGCAAGGATCAGATATCACGAGATCTCCGGGAGATTTACTATCTCCTTAAGAAATTTAAAGACTTGTCGGAGCACCTAAACTGAGGATACCTCCGCAATTTCGTCTTTGACGGCCTCGAACACCTCGTTCTAAGGCCCGTCCTCTTTATTAGAGACGGATCCAAAAGTCACTCGTTTAGACGTGCCTTTGATTGTCCTAATCTGTCGGGTACTTGTTCTTCGAGTCACCACGACCTTTTTCGGGGAAGCGGGTGCCGTTGCACTCCTGCTAACGCACCCCTTCCAACCGCACCAGGCTCTAGGCACTGTGCCGGTTTATGCGACGCATGACTTCCTGTCAGCTCGCCGTCTACTTTCACAAGCTCATGGCTCTGTGCAGGACATTCGGACGCATGACTACTTGTCATCGTCCTTTTCACTACCCCAGTCTCCACAAGCTGGGTAGGAATTGGTGACGTTTAACATCCCGTCGACGCACCCTCAGCTGTGTTCGGCACGACATCTGTTGCATACGACTCTCGCAGAAGCACATCCTTTTCGGTGTCCTGCGTAGAGCTCGCAACTGTGCGTACGCCAGTCTATTATGGTTGGTACTTTGACAACCATGGCATGCCTAGGATTTGGTCACACGGACTTTCCATACTTAGCACTGTGAACTCCTCTTTACAAGAGAAGTCACTAAAGCTAAAGGCGAGTTCTACCTGAACTTCCTCAGACTTAACGAGCGCGCCGTTCGCTAAACGAACGGTCTCCTCTTCTCGCTTGCAATCCTGGCAAAGCGACTCAAACATCGCCGGTCTCTTTCTTAGAGCATGACGGGAATTGGTATCGCATTCGATGCAAATATCTTGTGAGTTCGCCAAGATCCTACTACCTCATCGTGGTGGACAACTGAGCCCGTAAGAGAGCTTCTGAATCGACGGAAACATGGCTATAGTGGGGCGATAACAAGAACCAGCGTGCGAGACGCATGAGTTCTGCATCGACAACTGAGGGGTCGGGAAATGCAGAAGCGCAGTAGGGGCGGGATGACCTACTAACGTAGACTCTGCATTTTTCAGAAAGATGACTTGGGATTTTCGTCGGTTGTACGGTTAAGCCCGGCAGCAGGCCAAAGGATACACTCGATAGCCACTGGATACTCGGGAAACCATGTCTGTCGCCCTCGTCTACCAGCACCACACCAGAGTCTCCCCCCCAGCCATGGGTTGCAACATGTGCCGCTGTCAAAGAAAAGCGCGTAGTATGACATGTCCGTTTGTGGAAACTAGCAGTCGTCCGATGCCACAGCCTCCACATCCAAGTACATCATATATATCAGCTATGGAATCCAGCAACGCCAGCAAGTGGAAAGCGCATCTGAGCTTGAATCGCTGACCAAGAATGAGAGATGGGAGCTTGTGGTTCTGCCACACGGCTAAGTGACAAATTTAATGTCATCCTAGGTTTACCTTGGCTCAGAAAATATGATCCAAGAATCAGCTGGCAGCATCGTTCCGTAAAGATGCCTGCCACTTGTTCATCAGGCTGTTCCACCTACGTTCGAACTCGATTCGAGGTCAACCAAGTAAGTGAACCCCTCACCCGTTCGTTTTCAGGAAATACTATTGCTGACGGAATATCGGCCATGCAGTTGTCATCTGTAACAAGTACGCAGATCTGCTTGACTTTGCGACTACGCAGATCACGCAAGAATTATTTCGGTTCTAGCGTTGGCAGTTGGGTTATCTTCGAAGTTGACTTCGGAGGCGCTACTAAATCAAGTGTATAAGCGCCAACACTTGATCCGTTTTTACTGAGTCTCAGTTAGTTCTTTGGAACTTATGTCCAAACGTAATTACAAGCCTTTGACCACAGGTTTCCGAAGCCTTATTCTCTAGCTGTGGTTGCGCTACCACAGTGAGATCCTCTACGATCGACTCTCCAGTCGTTCTAGGACTTTCGCACTATCTCTTATAGACGGGAAACTTCTTAGGATGTTGCTTTTCAAGCAAGCATCTTTGTTTTGTACCATTTAACTTATTTAAATGATCAAACTTCGACGCTGCTTGTGCTTGTGTGCAGCAGTCGGTTAATATGTGCATGTCACAATGGTGAATTTTCGACGCTGCATGTGCTTGTGCCACAGCTGTCGGGATCTAACACCACAATGTGTTGGGTATTCACACTGAGGTATTGTGCAGTCACGCTAACGACCGACCCACAAGTGAGGCCATCGAGCTCACTTGTAGGACATTCACACGCTTGTGGACGCTCCAGACGTTCATCAGTCGGCCCTCTGATGAAGAAGAGATAGGCATCGTCGTGGCTTGATGCTGCCAATTCTTACATGGCTCGTACTTTCTGAGCAATAGTAATCCAAGGATGACATCAAATTTGTCGTCCAATTCTAGTACGATGAAATCATCATCGCACTGTTTACCCTTCAATGTATATTGGATATTATCAACACGTTTATGTACTGTTACAGATGTCCCTGTTGCTAGGCGCACTGTCATCCTCCTTAGTGGGATATCGAGCTCAATAAATTTGAGTCTGCGATCTTCTAACGATTTGCGTCTAATAAGCATATTCTACGCCCCATAATCGACAAGGGACTTAAGTGGCAACTTATTTGACACTTTTGTTTTCAGGGTGTTGAGGTTAACCTCATCCCCTGGACACACAATGTTTGTGTGTGAGGAGAAACTTCCGTCAAAAGGTCTCCAAATTCTTTTGATGTTGCTGGATCAGTAGGGCACTCCGCACCTACTGACCCCGACCGTTTTGACGATCCGCCCTGCCGTTGCGATTGCGTAACAGCCTCGGATCCGCGTCATCCGCTGTTCCTAGCGAGAGGTCGGCCCTTTGCTCAGTATTTTTAGGCACTGGCCATGGAGCACTACACTCAAAGGCGTAGTGGCCCGTCTTTTGACAACGAGTACTTTTTGTAACCGTTTGTAACTTGAAGAGCGAGGATATTCGCTCTTTATATACGATAAAATCATGGGTTCTGGACCTCCGTTCTCTTGTCGTCTCGGTGGACGATATGCATCCGATTGGACGAAAGCATGTTCCAGGCTGAAGTCCTCCTGTTCTGCAAAGAGATCGCTTAGTCGAGCGAGTCTAACTCTAGCTGGACACGTAGGTCTTAACAGGTCCATCTGCAAGACCTTTGATAAATACAGTTACCTGTGTTTGTTCATCAATCGGCTGACTAACGATACTACTGACGAGGTATCGTGTATGTTGGGCATTAGCGTGAATGTCACACTTGCCCTGCTTCAAATCCAGGAGCTCGACTCGAGCCCCGAATTCGGCACGTGGCGGCTCAAATGTTTGTCTGAGCCGGGTCTTGAAGACCTCATACGACCCAAAGAATAATGGGTCGTGAAGATTGAGCTTTATGGCCCAAGATTTGGCACGTCCGGCTAGGTCGGACATGCCAAATTTCACTTTCGTCGCATCTTCATCGACGCGGCGAGCCTTAATGGCGTCGTCTAAGTCGACGAATCATTTTAAAACAAGTCGCCTTCGACTGCTTTAATCTTAGAGATTTCGATCTTTAAGCTTTCGGGTCGACGCGAAAGCGTCGGCCCATTGGCAGCATTTACATGCTGCTGTCTTAACAGTTCCAATTGTTGAGCACCCTGTTCTCTCAACACCTCCGCGTGTTGAAAGCCTTGCTGGTGAGCAAGGCTACTTTCTCTTGGGCTCCGTCGAGTTCGTGTTGTATCAACTCGGCTGTAGCCGCATGCTGTTCATCTCTTCTCAAAGTGTACAGCATGGCGCCAACGGCTGGCCCACTTACAACGGAGCTCATTCGTTCGATCGCTCTCTATTCAAGGTCAATCAAATGAGTAAACCCTTCACGCGTGGCATCATAGCCTTCTTGAATGGCTGGAAAGCTCCCTCTTTCTTTATCCTACATATCCATGTTGGATGGAACGTGCGTAGGTCGTTGAACGGACACGAAGTGCTACCAGTGTAACGAGGCACCTTTCACTAGTACTGATCAGTACTATTTAACCTTACACTGATTACAGTGAAGGTGAGGTGCCTCGAAACTTTACGCACACAAAGGTACAGACGAAGTTTTCTTATATAGCGATGGGTATTTAGCTTCAAGGTCTAGCCTAAGGCTTTAGAATAGAAAAAAAGTAATCTCTATTAATATATCACGTTTTCTACGTAACGACCTTCTATCTACTACTGAACTTATTATATTAATATTTAAGTAAGTATGGCGCCTCCTTGCGCACCGTACAATCGTATTTTAACGAATGGCCGGGTTGATTTAGTTTCAAAACAACCAATCAATATAGCTAATGTCTGTAACGGGCTAAAGTTGCCTTAATGTTACACAGTCCCCGTTAAGTACACTCAATGTACTTAAGGGGATGGTCCAATACTAAATTAAAGTAATTAGACCCAGCACTCGGGTGTGGTTCACATTTGTGACCAACCCTTGTGTATGTGATGCATATGGGTGCATTCACATTAGGAGGGATGAGACCTAGCGTCATCCGTTACGCGAGGCATCTAGAAAGATACGCTCGCAATATACATATTAACTGTTATCTATAGAGATGGCATTTTGATTGGTAAAAATAGGTATTTATATTAAATGCGATTAAATATAAATAAGTCTGAAATCTACTTCCTACTAGATGCGCGATGCGATTGACGTTTTGCAATCAATTTACAGGCGCCAGGGGCGCGTGTTTTTCAATGGACTATCTGCTCCATCAGCTGGGTCTCCTTGGTAAGTGCGCACGAATAGCAGCACTTGCCGTATTTGTAACAGACAACGTCTGCATTGCCTAACTCCTTGGGAGTGGCATCTGTCTTCTCGGCCGACGGCTTATACCAAGCTGTCGCCGAGGCACTGCTGTAGGATTGCTTCTTAACCAAGGCAATTTGGATTGCCTCTTCCATCTTCGACGGCACCTTTCTGAAAGGGCCTGTCGCGATGGACCATGCCGTAGTCCGTTCATAAACGTGGGCACCTTACTGTGCTCTATAATCGGACCTACGGTAATGGATGCCGACAGCGAGCGCATCTCTTGCACATACTCTTGCAGAGATCGCTTCGCCTGTCGCGCTCCAAAGAAGCGCCTGAAGCAACACTTCGTTGTTCGGCAGCTGGTACATGGCGCGAATTTTGCTTAAAGATCGCCTATGCAGAGAACGCCTTTCTATCTGCCATAAGCGCCGAGTAAACCAACTGAGGCCTTACTGCGCAGATGCGACATGGCGTACGACACCATCCGGCTGTCGTCCTCGATGAGCTGCGCGACACCACATTGCTCCACGGCTAAAAGCCAGTGGACAATCGTGTGCGCCGCAGTTCCATCGAACTTGGGCCGGTCCATCCGAATGGCCCTCGGCTGATGCGGCCTGGCAGAGAGCATCTCAACAGTCCTGTTGAGAGCCTCGCTCCGAGCCTGCTCATGCCTCAACTCATCCTGAGTCTGAGTGACGGACTCTGTCGCAGCATGGCCTTGTGCCTCGGATGCGGCCCTCCGCTGTCCGAGCACGAATGCCTCAAACTGCTCCAACTGAGCAACATGTTGCTCAGGAGGACTACCCAGGAGCCTGGCTAGTGCTTGTTCACCAAGTCCCTGCGCCATAAGCCCTACCACTTCCCGATGATGTTCAGAGAGGTGGGGAAAATGAGCTTAATCAATATTGAGGCTCATCCTCACGTACAGACGCAGAGATGCGGGTCGTGGGTAGGATTTCAAGTGCTACCAAGTGTAGGCGGGCACGTCATAATGCGGCCACGCTCTACTTAGACACACACCCTAGCACAGCGAGGAAGCGATTTAGCCAGCTTCTCTTGCGTGCAGTGAGCTAGTTGCCGTGGGCGCGTTAGCGACCTCACTCAACGCACAAAGAACTAAAATTAACAAAGCTAACCCAACAGTTCCCTTCAGGAAAAATAGCAATCTTTTTATCGCAATTTTCAGCCATATTATTTGTCCTTTGCTCCAGACAGGGGTTAGGGTTTATCTGCTTTAACTGGCAGCCAGCGAGGATATTTTTAGGAGACGTAGGTAGCAGCTACGCCATAAAATTTGGTATTAAAAATAGGATCACCAGTAAAAACAACTGCATCATCAGAAAATTTCGCCACTCGGGTTATGTCGTCACGGGAGCGGTAATCCGACTCCTCGTGCGCACTTACCAAGTAGGAAGTAGTTTTCAGACTTATTTATATTTAATCGTATTAAATATAAATACCTATTTTTACCAATCAAAATGTCATCTCTATAGATGACACATAATATGTATTGCGAGCGTATCTTTCTAGATGCCTCGCGTAACGGATGACGCGAGCCGTCATCCCTCTTAATGTGAATGCACCCATGTGCATCAGATACACAAGGTTTAGTCACAAATGTGATCCACAACCGAGTGCTGGGTCTAATTACTTTTATTTAGTAATTGACCATCCCCTTTAATTCACCAAGTGTACTTAACGGGGACTGTGTAACATTAGGGCAGCTTTAGCCCGTTACAGATGGGGTGACTTAGTTGCAGTGCGTAGTGACGCGTGATTGGTATATATCAGTATATATTACAAACGTTTTAGAGCCTAGCTGACAAACTCTGAATTTGACAAGACCATACCTAATTGCAAGTATCTCTTTCTCATAAACTGGGTTATTCTTTTCCGCAGCTCTAAGCTGTCTAGACTCGAACGCAATTACACGTTCACGCCCATCAACATCTGTTTTTAACAGAGCACTGCCAATGGCAAAATCCGATGCGTCGTAGACGATACGGAAAGGTCAATTTAGATTGGCAGTGCCAGAATCGGGGCATGGATAAGGCTATCCTTATTTGCTTGAAAAGCATTATGCTCTGTGATAGTCCAGCACCAAACTGTATCCTTTTTAAGTAGATTAGATAATGGCCTAGCCATTTTAGCGTTATTTTTATTTTATTTGTGTGAATAATTGGCGAGATCCAACCACTTACGCAAAACCTTTTGGTCTTTAGGAACCGGCCAAATCTACTATGGCTTTTAAATTACCGGGATCCGCTCGAAGGCCTTGCTTCCCAATGAAGCACCTTACAAAGGAACTTATTCTGCGCCAAAAATGCATTTAAATGCATTAGGCATACAATTTATTTGTGCGCATACACTCGAGCACTGCTCGCAAATGGTCGAAATAGTTTTCCACATCCGACCGACTCTGCTACGCTCGACTCTGGACAAAAAGTGTCATCAAAATAAGTGTGTGCATAACCTCGATGAGGGCGGAACAGTTGCGTGACGAGACGGTTAAATGTTGTCAAGGCGTTTAAAAGCCCTTTTAGCATAACCAACCACTTCCATAGCATACGGCTTAAGTTCCGCTGTAAGCGGGATATATTCTAGCTCGCATGAGCAGTTGGTAATAACCATCGACCAAGTCAAGTGCACTGTAAATTGTACATCAACCATATTGTTCTGAAAAACATCCTTTCTAGGAATGGGGTTTGTGCTGGTATAGTGGCAACATTAAGCTTTTTATAAGCATGTACAATGCGCCATTTACCATTTGGCTTTTTGACAAAAAATGTCGGTGTCGAATGGAGAAATTCGCTCTCTCGTACCTCATGCTTAGCACGAAAGAAATCGTCAATGACGTCACACTGTTCCTTTGGTAAAGGCCACTGTCGTGTGACACAGTATTTGGTTCCAGGAACCAAGTCAATTTCATGACGCACACCTATATCCAGGGATAAAATAGATGGTGGAATGGTACATACCACATCTCGGAATTCCTTAATCAAGGAATAAAATGGAGCCGTAGGATCTTTATCGATTGATGAGCTACTCCGCGTACTAAGTGCAGTTTTTGTGTCATCTAGGACAGCTTCGTCCAGAAGTGACGATGAGTTTGACTCAATCGTTGGTCGAATGACCACTATCTCAGATAAGTCACTAGCCTTTGAGAATCGGCCACACTCATCAATAGACTTTTCGTCTAGCTCTAAAAGAGCGTGTAACGAAAGGATTGTCGCGGGCTAACCTCTCCCTCGATGTTACCGGTTACACCATATACAAGCGTATGTAATTGCTCACTCGTATCACTTTGTGAGGGTATACACGCTTCGTGTCCATCCTGGCTTGAAGTGGAGACAATACGCCTCATAGAGGCTGGGACAATCACGTGTATTGGTTCTATACAAGACATGGTGTCTAATTTGACATCCGACAAGGAGTTAGGTTACTCAACATCCTCGTCCAGCGACCGTTTACGTGTCACTTCATAAGCATAAAAGGGTTCGACCCGAAATGCCCTGGCGAATTGCCAATAGTGTCTCTATTGACACTCAGTAGCCACCTCGGCCGACCACACTCGGTGGACTTTGACGTGCACTCCACATACTTCAGGGATATTGCACCCTTGATGACTCGGCCTTAGGCCTACGATGCTTTCAGCATTCAGTGAATCGTTATTACAACGAGAATCACTCGACGGAGTACGTGCCGTTCCACACCCTTTTTCTTAGTCGGGCTCAGAATTAAAGTTTACAACTTTCTAAGGCTTGCGCATTGATCTGTGAGAGATAGAATCCTTTCTAAGGTACATACTCTCGTGCACTAGTTGCCACTTGGTTCAATGAACCCCTGAATCCCTTGGACTAGGATTTAGTAAGCTTTATAGCTTGTACGACTCCATGTGTTGCTAAACCCTCTAGTTATCTAGAACTAAGACACTCTTTGAGTCTATTAGTCTTCCTCTGACTTAAGGAGCGAGGTAGCTCCGCTACATATTCACAGAGATGGCATTTATGATTGGTTAAAATAGGATCTATATTCAAAAGATTCAATAAGAATTAGTCTAAAACCACTTCCTAGTTGACAAGGGTGCACGTGGAGCCAAATTACCGCTCCTGTGACGCGCAGTAGGGGCGGGATGCCGAATCGACGCTGACTCTGAAGCTATCCTAAGTCCACAGCTGTCGAACAAATGGGTAGCATATTCCCTGAGGTGCCGATTTTTCGGACCTCAACCTTGCTGGTCGATAGCTCTCGAGCACGAGGCTATAACCATGTGATAACGCATCTTGTGGATTCGAGTGCATCACAGAATTTCGTAAAACTCGCGGCTCTAAAACAGAGACCGGCGATGTATGAGTTGCTTTGCCAGGGTGGCAAGCGAGAAGAGACGACCGTTCGTTAGCGAACGGCGCGCTCGTAAAGTCTGTGGGTGTTCAAGTTGATCTCGCCTTCAGTTTTAGTGACTTCTCTTGGAAAGAGAAATTCACCATGTTAGGTATAGAGAGTCCGAATGTCCTCGTCCTAGGCATGCCGTGGTTGGCGAAACACCAACCAAGGATAGACTCGCGTACACGCCCTGTTGCTAACTCTACGACAGACGCCGGAAAAATGTGCTTCTGTGAGAGGCCTATGCAACTTATGTCGTTTACAACACAGTTGAGGGTGCGTTGACGGGATGTCAAAGGTCACCAATTCCTACCCAGCTTGTGAAGACTGGGGTAGTGAAAGGGCAATGACAAATAGTCATGTGTCCCGTAGTACTGCACAGAGCCGAAAGCTTGTGGCAGTAGACGGCGAGCTGACATGAAGTCAAGCGTCGCATGAACCGGTATAGTGCCTTGAGCCTGGTGCGGTTGAAAGGGGTGCGTTAGCCAGAAGAGCTACGGCACCCTCTTCCCACTCAAAGGTCGTGGATACTCGGAGAACGAGTACCCGACAGATTAGGACGATCCAAGGCACGTCAAATCGAGTGACCTTTGGATCGGCCCCAACAGAAGAGGACGGGCCTTCAAACGTTGTGTTCGAGGCCGTCAAAGACACAATTGCGGAGGCATCCTCAGTTGAGGTGCTCCGGCAAGTCTTTTTATTTGTTGAGGAGATAGTTAAACCCCCGAAGACGTCGTGGGATCTGTTCCTTGCCAAAGAAAAAAAAAAGAAAGATCCACAAAATAGTCACACCAGTTCCAGGAGAGAGCTTGGTGGACTGTTGCCAGTCTTCCGCAATGGACGAGAGCGTCCTAGAAACGGACAAAAAGCAACGGTTCGCTGCTCAAGGTTGGGATGCCTTGAGAGACAGTCCGTTCTTTGAGATTTCTGTGGAAACATCGCGATGTGTTCCCAGAAGAAGTGCCGAGCCGCCTACCAGCAGATAGGGGCATCGAGCACGAGATTGATCTCGAACCTGGCACCAAGTTTGTGTGACTAGGCAATGGCGTTGCCGAAAGAACCAGTCGATTATATCGATGAGTTCTTCGACAAATCGTGCCAAGGCGAACCATGTACGTAGAGCAAGTCGCCTCACTGCAACCCGACCTTTTGTGAAGCGTAAAGCCACAGGTGGATGGCGCGTGGCTCATGCTTACAATACGCTGAACACGACGACCATACCGGCGCAAACGCCACTCCCGCGGAAAGATGTTTTGTTGAACTCCATAGGAAAGTCAACTATCTTTCTCGCGTTGGTTTTGAAGGATGGCTACTATCAGGTACTCATGAGCGAGTCCAATGTAGCCTTAACAGCTGTAAGCACTCCAAGCGGTATGCTTTGGGAGTGGCTTGTGATGCCCCAAGGTTTGAAAAAAGCACCAGCGACATTCAACCGCCCATTACTTTGATGATGTATTCATTAATAGTAGAACCGTGGATGATCTGAGCAAAATTAAGTCGCACAAGCGTCAGTTAGACGCTGCGTTGCAGACTCTGGAGGACACTTAATTGCATGTCAACTTGACAAAGTGTGTCATAGGGGTCCCCGAGATACCTGTGCTGGGCTGCAGCGTAGGTACATATGGTGTACCGGCAGACCCAGACAATGTAGAATCGGGAAAGGAATGACCAATCCTAAGACATATGAAGGATTTGCGCCAATTTCTAGGGCTTGATAACTACTTGCACAAGTACAGCAAGAATTATGCAGAGCGTACTAAGCTCTTGTGTGACCTCCTTCAAAATGATGCAGAATGGGCTTGGTAAAAGATCAAGTGAATGCGTTCACATCAGTGAAGCAATCTCTTGTTGAGACACCGGTCTTGGTATTGCCAGACGCGGAGAAGCCCTTTCGCGTCGTCTGCGATGCTATTTTAAAATCGGCGCGAGCAATCTTGCAATCGGCAGATCGCTCATACAGAAGGATGACGACGGCGTTGACCGCGCATCGATTATCAGTCACGGCTTTTGAAAGCCGCACAACAGAATTACCATGTGCATGACAAAGAGCTACTGTCAATAAAGTATGCTCTTGTCAAGTTCGAGTGCACCTATTGGGTACCGAACCGTTTGTGGTTTATACGGATCACGCATCACTGCGGACCGCAATAAATTCACTGAACCTCTCGCCTAGAATGACAAGATGGCTTGCATTCTTCTCTAAATTTAATTAAGAAGTTTAATACAAGCCAAATAAGTCGAATGTCTCGGCTGACGCGTTGTCGCACAGACCAGACTTTGAGGTAAGTCACCAGGAAAGTGTGTCTCGTGCTAAAGCATAATCCGAGCCGTCAACGTTGGCAGCCGTTAAGGCACACCACTTAAGGATATCGTTAGCCTCTGAGATACAAGAGAGTTACAGTCACGACGAACATTGTCGCCCGCTGTTGAATCACTTCGATGGACGAAAGGTCTCCATTCCTAGCCCACCTGAAGGCTCAGCTACGTCGATTCAGCTACAGTGATGTCTTGTTATGGCATCAGCTGTCACCTGGTGATTCCTTGATAATCAATGTCCCTCATGATACAAATCTCAAGCTAAAGATACTTCACGAGCTCCATGATGCACCGTCGAGTGGGTATCTGAGTCGTGAAAAGACATTAACATGAGTGTCAGCGGAATTTTGGTGGCCACACCTATATCAATGGGTGGCCAACTATATTCGTTCCTGCGAACAGTGTCAGAGCATAAAGCCTGCACCGTCCAGCATTGCGCCATTGAAGTCACTGCCGATTTATACGGATTGTTTGAAGTCGGCCAGTCTGAACTTATGTTTGGCAAGCCGCCTGACCACAAGGGTCGGACGGGGCTCGTCGTTCTTGTTGACAGACTTTGCAAAATGGTGCATAGCCACATGCAGCACCACAAATACAGGCAAGGAGACAGCTCTCTTGTTCCTGGATCATATGTACCGACTACACGAGATGCCCGAGTAAATAGTATCGGAACGGGATCCACGTTTTACCTATGCTTTTTGGCGTCATGTGTTTGAGCTGCTGAGTAGCAAGCTCCACATGTCTACAGCCAATCAATTCCAGACCGATGGCTAAACGAACGAGCCAATCAGGTCGTAGCGGATGTATTATGCACAGTAGCGACTTCTAAAGAATGGAGCAATCTATTGTCCTTCGTGGCGTTTGCTATCAATAACAGTGTCCACGCAAGTACGGGTAAACACCGTTTAATCTCAACGGACTGCGCCATCCTCGGACGCCTGACTCGTTTGTGCGCAGCCTGAGTCTTAATGGGAACTGTGGCTTTTCTCGCAATTTCACTGCTTACTAAATTGGTGCAATTGCGACAAAGGGACAAAGTTTTGTCGAAATGACGGTGATCCGTTAGAATATCATGTCTACGGCAGAAACTTGCCTAAGTGACGCTGCCAGTTTAGCAGAGGTCACGACACCTAAGAGTGTCACAGTAGAATCACGGTGAGGAATACCCGGGCTCCTAAACGATGATGAAGTTTCGTTATTGACAACTACGTCCTATTACTAAGGTCGTGTCAATGGCGAATTTAGTACTAAAAGCGTAAGCGAGGATCAACGCCTTTTTGGATGAGCGGGTAACAATCACACGAAACGGCCGTGGCGCGATGGCAAACGCACAGGACAAGCAAAGCAATGTGCGGTCATACCTTGTTACAAAAACATTCAACACTTTAGAGTGGGAGAAAAATACTATTTAGTATTGCTTCCCTACCAGGAATGCAGTTTATGTACTACCTGAAGGTACTACGCGATTACTGCCGCGTTTTGTCGGGCCGCTTACGGTGGCGTGAAGTATAGGCTCACTCTCCCGCCATATATGAAAACGCACTCGTCTTTTACTTGGGTCGTCTGAAACGGTATGTTGATCCAGAAGAGATCATATACCCCCATCCATCTAAGGAGTCCGATGGTGGTGCCGACTGTAAGTCGAGCGTCGATCTGGTGAGGGGGAATGGGAAGGTGAAAAACTTCCAGCCGCATGACTCCTCCGACCAGGATACAGACTTGGAGAGCGAGGAATATCACGCGCGTAACGCGGATCTCTCAGCATCAACTTTTTCAAAAGGTCTAGCCGAAATTTCAGGCATTCGGAACCCTGGCGATCCTTCGTGCGGGCATCGTGAAGATCTGAAGCCAGTCGCGTAACTTGACTTGCGAGATCCCCGATCTGTCGTTCAGCAGCGATCAGCACCTGCGATTGAACGGAATCAGGATAGGCTGCCGCGAGGAGTTGGGCGAAATTGCAATCCTATCGAGCGCCCCCTGCATTGGTGGATGCTGCTGGGTAACATCGCTTACTTGTTGGAAGATTGGTTGCCCACCGCTCCTTGCAGCATAGTCTTCCGATCATCGTCTGATAGTCAAAATACCAGAAGAGTTTCGACTATTGGAAGTCCGTCGACGCCCTTCGCGTCAAAGTGCCAGGGCAGGTTTCTGCCTATGAGAAAAGTACCATTTGTCGCTCCGCTAGTTCCGAATGAACTAGCAAATGAGAAGAAACAGGGGGTACTTTACCGCCCATGATTTCTATCACCTGGAACCGAGCGAAGTTCAAGCGCTGCTACCGTTGTTTCGCCACATCAAAGTGTGGCTGCAGGAATCGTGCTTCGTATTGGTCGGTTGTTTCATTCGAATGCAACACGATCGGGAACGGGGAAACGCGGCCAAGTGGTTTCCCTTAGGCCTTCCATTAATGGTACGCCATAATAATTATGAGCATATGTAGTGGCGTGCTCTAGAAGCGACGTACTAGTTCCATCCGAGCGGAGGTGGCATTGATGGTATGCCACCAGTCATATAGCCGCGTTCAATACGACTGGCTTGTGACTGTCACTAGACACGATCACGCGCCGTCTGTGAAGCTTTAAGCTCAGGCTCACTTCCCATTGTGGGTGGTCTGAACGACAGGTGTTGTGGTTCTATCCCACTGAGAAGCAGCTGCGCCTTTATGGGCAGCATTTTTATAAATGGTAGCTGGGCTAGTTGGCGCAGGGGACGAGACTGTTGCATTGTTGACGTTAGGCAAGTTTGCTTTCGCAACATTAGGCGTCTCCATGTTGAGAGCAATGGGAGGTCTACATGCTCCAGCGAGGCTGCTGAAGTGAAGATTGGATGGGCACTAAAGCGCCATCTCCCTTCTCCATTAAGTCGCTGTCGCATCATCACTTTGTGAAGAATGCAGCGGTGTCAACTCGCATTGTCGATACGTTGTAACTGAGGCACCAGGCGATGCCGGCGTTTTATCGCGGCGCAGGCGCTTTGTATTAGGCTGTTTGGGTCTCTTCGTAGACGACCCATTAGCTTTGCCCCTTTTAAGTGGCATGTCAATTGCTTTGTGTTGTCACCCGAGAAGGTGCACACACTGGTCGCTAAAGGGGTGGTTGAATGAATAATATTGGTGGACGTAAGCGGCTCGCTGTCCCTCTTTCCCCCCCCGTTGACGTTTTTACAAGATGTAAAATTCCTTTTTGAAAAGGCGTGGGTTGTAATGGGGCACCTTTTGCTAGGACTGATAACAGTACTAGTCAACCTTCACAGATTAAAGTGAAGGTGGGGCCCCGACTACTTCACGTACGTGTAAAAGAAGCATCCTAAGAGTCTTAGCTAGCTACTGAAGCTAAATTTTAAGGCTTGAAAGCGGAAAAAGTAAAACTGTATCAATATATGTTAACCTCCTACGAAATGGGCAAATATCTACTACTGACTTTATTATGTTAATAGTAAACTATGTATGCCGCCTAACTGCGCATCGCATAATCGTGTCTTAAGACGATTGGCGGGGTCTATCTACTACTGACTTTATTGTATTAATAGCAAACTATGTATGCGCCTAATCGCGCACCGCATGATCGTATCTTACGACGATTGGCGGAGTCGAAAACTCGAATACGCTAACCAACAGAACTATTAAAGTGTTGCTTCAATATTACCAAATTTGGAAATTATTGGGATATTAAGCATGAAATTTATAAATGCTAATAATTTCGTACTTCTTTATTATTTCCTCTCATAGGAGATAATGTTTATTATCCTTTTATAGGTAACAATATGTATGTAACGGAACACCCCGTTACATCACCACCCCTTAACCAAGAGTCACAATAGTGACTGATGTGGAGTGACAGAGAAATAGTATTGTGCCTTTTTCGATAAATCTGCATTATTGGTCATTATTCAAAATTGAATTTTTATTGCATTATTGTCTTCATTCAAAATTCCAAATTTTTTAAACCGTTTACGCATGGTATTTAAGCCCATGCGCATAGTCTGCGAGTCTGCAAAGCTGGCAGCTTTTTTTTGCACGGACCAGTTCAGCTGCTAGTAATGCAAACGTGTTAGTAGACGCTAATTTGTCTACTGTGGGGAATGCGTCACCTTCTTTTCCAATTAGAGGTGGCCAGTTTAAGTCTTTTCCATTGCAGGTGACGGTAACAATTCACCTACTACTCCCATTGTAGGTGACTGGCACAAGTCGGCGTGTTCGCCTGACTCATTGGCTTCTGTGAAGGCTTACGATTCATTCAGGGCCATGTCCGTTAAACTTACGGGTTCGAAGCTGACAACTAAAGAGGTGACGACGAAGTTGTTTGATTCGTCGGATCTTTTAGGTGGGGAGTAATTTTGTCATGGCTCCTACGATAACTCTGGTGACTGTCAGAACGCATTACCAAGGACGATGTGTTCGTAAAGGTCACTTTATTAATATGCTACTGGTGGTGTTAGAATGCATCACCAGGGACGGAGTAATTCTAAGGACCACTTCGACAGTAATGTTAACGTTAACGTTAACATGAATCAATGGAAGTGGGGTAGCAATGCTTCGCGGTGGCTTTCGAAAAGTAGCCCTGGTTTACCTCCAAGCGCAACTTAACTCGTTAATCTGTATGACCAACAGTCGATACCAAATTTCATTACTTAACTCATCCAGGCTTCACAAGCCTGGTAAGGACGAGACGAAATTCTTCGTCGATGCCTTACTCAGGCATCGATGGTACACATGTAAGCGGACACACGATGTAACTCCTTTGTTTCACGCTTGGAAAGCATTTGTACATAATGTGCAGAGCATAGGCCGCGAGGCCTGCCTAAACAAACTAAATGCTTTCTAGACCAGTTAGAAAACCGGACTGTTGTTTGTGCACTCTAAAAGCCTTGTCTAGAGAGGAAGGGTTACCATGCCTTTTGCGGGGGGACTCATGCCGATGCTGTTTTAAGGGTGCAGGTCACGCCCTAAGGAGGCATACTCCCTTTGAGATCCTCACTGGAGGATGCACATCTCTTGTGAGATGCGCGAAAGGATTGAGAATCTTCAATCCTTTTATGAGCGCGGAAAGTGCCCGTTCTCTGATAGGCTCTTTGTGGAAGAGGATGGGTCTCGTCGTACTGTTGAAGGAGACCTGATACGTTCATTGACAGTTGGGGCCGAAGTTCCTAGCTAAAGTGTGGATACCTTCGCCATCGAACGAGGTAACTCGTTCGAATTTATTTCACCACACGGTGGTTCAAGAAGCGTTGAGCTAGGAAACGCTTCTCACCACTCGAATTCGTCCATGAATGTGGAGAGGGGGGGGGGTAATTTGGGCTCGCCTCATTGGCCAATTCCGAGTTAAAATCGTGACTTGGATCACGTCCTCCGGTATTTACGGAAGGACGTTGTCACGAACGATCTCGTCGTCGCGATTTAGCGATAACGGTCGATGGTGTTTCTCGCGAGCAGCTGAAAACTTGTGCTTAAGTTGCAGTTACTTAATCAGCCTCTTCAAAACGAGCTGGATACAGCTCGTCAAAAGATGTCATCCTCGAAGGAAGGGATGAAATGTCTTGTTCATGAGAACCAGACTCTCTCCCGAGATGCTTAAAATCATGTCAAAGATTTATTAATATTATGTTTTGTCTCGGGTCATCAGTCTTTGGCTTGGAGACATCACGCCCTGCGAGGCAGCTCCATCGTGCATACATTGCC
>NW_027152095.1:0-22454 GCF_004359215.1 Bremia lactucae | reverse complement strand
TTCCTCGCTGTGCTAGGGTGTGTGCTAAGTAGAGCGTGGCCGCATTACGACGTGCCCGCCTACACTTGGTAGCACTTGAAATCCTTCCCACGACCCGCATCTCTGCGTGTGTACGTGAGGATGAGCCTCAACATTGATTGGGCTCATTTTCCCCACCTCTCCGAACATCATCGGGAGGTGGCAGGGCTAATGGCGCAGGGACTTGGTGAACAAGCCCTGGCCAAACTTTTGAGCAACATGTTTCTCAGTTGGAGAAGTTTGAGACATTCGTGCTCGGACAGCGAAGAGCCGTGTCCGTGGCACATAGCCATGCTGCGGCGGAGTCCGTCACTCAGACTCAGGATGAGCTGAGGCATGAGCAAGCTTGGAGCGAGGCTCTTATCAGGACTGTTAAGATGCTCTCTGCCGGCCGCATCAGCTGAGGCCCATTCGGATGGAACTGCAGCGAACACGAATGTTCACAAGCTGTTAGCTGTGGAGCAATGCGGTGTCGCGCATCTCATCACGGATGGTGTCGTACGCCATGTCGCATCTGCGTGGTAAGGCCTCAGAGTGGGCTTACTCGGCGCTTATGGCGGACAGAAAGGCGTTCCCTACATGGGCGATCTTAAAAAAAAACATTCGCGCCATGTACCAGCCGCCGAACAACGAAGTGTTGCTTCAGGCGCGCCTCTTTGGACCGCGACAGGCGAAGCGATCTCTGCAAGAGTATGTGCAAGAGATGCGCTCGCTGTCGGCGTCCATTACTGTAGGTCAGATCCCGGAGCACATTAAGGTGCCCATGTTTTTGAACGAACTACGGCATGGCCCATCGCAACAGGTCCTTTTCAGAAAGGTGCCATCGACGATGGAAAAGGCAATCCAAATTGCCTTAGTTGAGGAGCAATCCTACAGCTGTGTCTCGGCGATAGCTTGGTATAAGCCGTCGGCCGAGAGGTCAGATGCCACTCCCTTGAAGTTGGGCAATGCAGACGTGGTCTGTTTAAAATGCGGGCAAGCGCGGCCATATGATGGCTCTTTGCTATGCCAGGGTCCCTGTTGGGGCGAAGACGCCCAGCAAGAGGACTCCCTACCCAAAGGGCGACGGCAAGAACTTGCGTGCGAGATGCCTGAGTTCTGCATCAACGACTGAGGGGTCGGGAAATGCAGAAGTGCAGTAGGGTCGAAATGCCCTAATGATGCGGACTCTGAAGCTACCCCTAAGCTCAAAGTTGTACAATGATTCGCGCTTGCGCATCATGTATGAGTGCCCAAAGACCAACAAGTGGACATCGTGGACGTGAGACAACTTATCTTACAGCAAGTCACGACATTTACTGGCCATGCCAGTATCAATTCTTGCGCAAGTACATTCGTGCTTGCGAGGTATGTCAACGGGTGAAGCCCCGCCGTGTACCTCTTTAACCTCTCCCACTTCGGCAGAATGTTGGCAGTCCGTATCTATGGACTTCGTTTTCGGATTTCCCGAAGACGAACAGCATCAGCGACGACATCAAGTCGTCCTGGTTTATATTCTACGGAGAAATTATACGCCGCGAAGAAGGAAAGACACCTCGCCATTCTTTGCGAGTGGTGTGGGCTATTTACGGCCGTGCATAATGACGCATGGTCCGCATATACGTTGTACAATCTATCTCCTAGGAGGTAGATCCTAAATTTAGCCAATGCATATTTCATGGCAAGGAGTTCCTTGTCATGCACTGGGTAATTGCGTTCAGCTGGTTGCAGCTGACGCGATTGGTAACAGACGACGCGCTCCGCGCCATCTGTATCGTATTGCATTAACGCACAGCCGATTGCGAAATCGCTGGCGTCACAGACCACATGGAATGGTCTGTCTTGATCTGCAATCGCCAAGATAGGCGATTGCATCAAGCTTTGCTTGATATCTTCAAAGGAACGCTGACAATCAGCGTGCCATAACCATTCTCCGTCTTTTTTGAAGAGACGAGAGAGATGATCTGCCTTCTCAACATAATTGCGGGAGTTCTTGTGCAAGTACGCCGCTAGCCCAAGGAACTTTCTAAGTCCCTTGACATCGACTGGAAATGGCCAGTCGGTAATTGCCTTGATCTTTTCGGGATCAGGGCGCACGCCGTGTTTACCGACGATGCACCCAAGAAGTGTTTTTTCGCTTGCAGCGAATATGCACTTCTCGAGATTTGCGTGCAACATGTGCTTTTGCATAAATGTAAAAATCTGACGAACGTGATTTTTATGAACTTCCACGTCCGCCTTTCTGTCAATTGTCTGACTATGGACGAAAAAATCGTCAAAATAACTCGGTGCGAATTTTTGCACCGGACTCAACGGATTCGTTACGCATCTGTTGAAAGTTGCAGGAGCGTTACTAAGCTCCTGTGGCATTAATAGCTTTTTCCAAAGCATCCCACTGGGAGTGCTCACTGCTGTGTACGGGATGTCTTGTTCACGCATAAGGATCTGATAAAATTCATCCATCAGATCCATAGACGGAAAGATGGTACTCTTAGACATACCATCTATGATTACGTCTTTTCTAGGTATCGGCGTTTGAGCCGGTACCGTTGCAGCATTCAGTTTATTAAATGCGTGCACTATCCGCCACCCTCCTGTCGCCTTCGGCACACAGAAGGTTGGAGAGCTATGTGGGGAGGTTGACCTCCTTTCATGGCCCGCTTTTACGCGACCGGTAAAGAATTTATCGATCGCAAGTACTTCTTCACGTGGCAGTGGCCACTGCTTCACTGACACAGTACTTCGAGCCCGGTTTGAGCTCGATCTAATGTCGAGTGCCTTAATCCATAGGCAACTCGCATGGAACTATCTAGGGAATACAAGGACTCGCTCGAGCAAAAAAAAAGTTTAGCTCTTGCTCATCACGCATTAGCACTAAGGTCAATGCGAAAGATACTAATGTTGATTTAATTTACATTGAGGTGGACAAACTCAGTAATAACAATAATGTTATTACTGACTTTAATAACGATGCTGAAAGACTTAACATCAAAAAGAAAATTATTAATGAGAACGATAATACTCTTAATAACGAATAGATTTAAATACCGCAGTGCGAGCCGGTCGCACTGAAAACAAAAAAAGAGATAGCAGGTAATTTTTTTTGGCTTGAGAAGCATGGGTCCGTCTTGTACAGGAGTCCATCGCTGATGCGGTGGACCAACAGAAACGGAAGACAACATACCATCAATTAATTCTAATAACCCAGTCGTACTGTCTACGGTTGACCTTCTGAAACATGTCGTGATGAAGGCAGTGATAAATTACTGCCCAGGTATATTGGGCCGTTTTGTGTTCTACATCGCTGCCTCGTGGTATGCGTGCGCGCATCCTACGTTTTATGTTGGGTATCTATGGGTACGAGGCTTCTTCCAATTCCGGGTTACACCGGAACGGTCGAGGGCATCGCCAAAGCCTGATGGTTTCGAGCCAAAGCCTTGTTGTCTCGGAACATAGTCTGATTCTCTTGAACCAGACGATCCACTCTTTCCTTCAAGGAAGAGATCTTCTGACGAGCTGTCACCAGCTCGTTTTGAAGGGACTGACATGTCCTCTTGTTCGCCATTTGTTCAGTCGCAACCTGCGCACAATTTTTCATATGGTCACGAAACACATTGTCGACAGTCACCGCTAACTCGCTGCGATGGGCTCGCTCGTGATCAAGATCCTCCTTTAGATAATAAGAGGAGTGGTCCAATCACGATGTTGATTCGGGCTCGTCAAATGAGTCGATCCCGATTCCCCCCCCTCCACATCCGTTGACAAATTCGAGTGATGAGAAGCATTTTCATGTTGAAAGCTTCTTGAACCGCCGTGAGGTAAAGGGGGTTCGAACGAGTCATCTCGTTCGTTGGCGAGGGTATCCACCCTCGCATGATAGTTAGGAACCTCGTTCCCAACTGATGTTGGACGGGTCTCGTCTTGCAGTACGATGAGAACATCCGCCTCGACAGAGAGTCCATCAAGAACGAACGTTTCCCGCGCTCGTAATAGTATTGAAGGTTCTCAATCCCTTGATGCATCTTGTTAGATGAGCGTCCTCAAATGAGAATCTTTAAGGGAATATTTCTTTGCTCTCTACCTCAAGCTTTGGGGTACATGCTTCTTTAGAGGCATGACCTGCCCCTTTAAAACAGCATTGACATGAGTCCCCCCACGAAAGGCAAGGAATTCCTGCCTGTCTAGACAAACGTTGTAGCTTATAGTGTGCACCGACTACGGTCCGTTTCTCGAACCGTTCACGGAGAGCATTTAGCTTGTCAGGCCTATGTTTTGCATATTGAGCACAAAGGCTGTCCAAGCTTGGAGCAAAGGTTTGCATCCTTCCCCCGCATAGAAGAGTACTACCGATGCCGATAAAGAATTCCGTCTCATTCTCACCAGTGAAGCCTGGCTGAGTCAAATAACGGAATGTGATATCGATCGTTGTCATACCAGACCAACGAATTAGGTTATTCTTCGAGGGGAAACTATGTCTATTTTCAGGAGCGAGCCGCAACGTTTTGCGATTCCTCTCTTGATGGCGCATGTTAACGTTAACTTGGCCCTTGAAGCAATCCCTAGAATCACTCCTTTCCTGGCGTATGCAAACTAGCACCACCAGTAACACTCTTCCCTACAGATCACTTAGTTTCTAGTGACGTATACTTAGTCACCAGAGTGATCATCGCCCACGAAGTCACCATCCGATGACTCCCCACCAAACTCGTCATCACCTCTTAGGTTGTCACATTAGAAACCAAAGGTTTAACGGACTCGTCCTTAGGTGATCCGGCGGCATTTACAGTAGCCACTGAGTCGGGCGGTGCCGGTGACTTGGTCCAGTCACCTACAATTGGTGTAGCAGGTGACTTGTCACCGTCACCTGCAATTATATTATCAGATGACATATCTCAGTCACCTTCAATTGGGGTAGGAGGTTACGTATTCCACACAGTCGACGCATTAGCGTCTACTTAAACATTTGCAATACTAACAGCTGCACTAATCCGTGCAGCTGCCAGCTTTGCGGCCTCACGGGCCACGCGCACAGACTTGTTTGTCGCCATGTTGATCTCGGTCAAAATCAATAAGGCAAATAATAACGGTATTTTGATTAAAATCAATAATGCAAAATTACACGGAAAGACATAATAGTATTTCCGGTCACCCTACATCAGTCGCAATAGTGACTGTTAGTTAAGGTGGGGTGATGAAATGGGGTGTCTCGTTTCATAGGTATTATTTCCTATAAGAGGAAATAAACAAAGAAATACGAAATTATATCTTCATTAATTTTAACTTAAATAGTACTCATATTACCAAATTTGGTAATTGATACAATAAAACATTAGGTCTATTGATCGGTTGATTTAAGTCTAAATCAGTCCAGTCAATCATTATAAGACAAGGATAGTGTGGATCGCAAGGACGCGACATCCTTAGTTAAATATTAATATAATACGTTCAGAAGTAGATAGATGATCGTTACTTAGGAAACTAAATACATTAATACAGCTTTACTATTCTCTATTGATAAGCCTTAGTCTAGACCTGTAAGCTAAAGACCCTAAGATCCATAGAAACCTTCCTCTGTAACTTTGTGTACGTGTAATTTCGAGGCATCTCACCTACATTGTAATCAGTGTAAGGTTAACTAGTACTGATCAGTACTATTGAAAGGTGCCCCGTTACACAAGTGGTGGGTCTAATTACTTCACTTGTGTGGGGCAACTTTCATTGCGAATAGGTGCGAATCCAGCGTGGGAAATGCGTCGTCTGTGTACGTGCTACATGTGATGCTCACTCACAGGCTTCACCACCGAGCTAAGAAGTTGTCATCACCACTTTTGTTGTTCTGTTAGGATCATGGCAGGGGTATGGCCATTTCCATATGTTTCGATCCAAACAAGGAGATTTTCTCTCTCTTGTCCTCATATGTCTCAACACTGACAACAAGAGGGCAAGCCTTAGGCTCCTGATCAGGTACAGGAATTTACCGAGTTGCATAAATGCTGCTAAGTGGTCCGATATAGAAAGATTCATGTTGCAGAAAGGCTTTAAGCCTTGCAACAAGAACCTTTGGGCCCTGAAAAGGATGTGATCTCTACGATCCAGCCCAAACAAATTTGTAAGGTTATCAAACGCTACGCGTTTCACCCCTAAAAGTTTGAGAAATGGATCTATGTCAGCAGACGCTCGGACTTATAAAGACTCAGGCGTAGATTGGCGAATCGGACTTAATTCATTAAGATTATACGAAAAACTAAACTTTAATTAAAATTTAAAATGTGGAACCTTACCTTAATTCCACCAGATCTCTATCTGGTGGCTACTACTCGTATTTCGTATCACCTACATAAAAATGGGATTGTTTTAGCCAATCAGAAGCCTTACTTATTGCGCTCCGCATATTTTTTTTCACGATAAAAAAACATCGTTTTGAATCGGGCTGGGTCAAGTTGATCTACTCTCCATATCCTTCTTTTTGACTTGTAAACAAGCGGGTCCTACGAATTATTATCAATCACAATACATTCTCTATATCACACTCAATTTCTACTTTCTTCCTTGTCAGGCTGTTCTACAATGCTTCCACCACACCACCCAATGCATCCTTTCCCAGCACAATGGCCCTGACGGATGCAGCTCGCGAATTCGCTCATGCAGAAGGATATGCTGTGTCTACCCTAAATTCCGACAAAAAGAAGATTATTTTGTAATGCGATCGACGTGGTACCTACCTGCAAAGGGCAGCAACATGACTTGAGTTGCCGCGAAACTCTGCGAGCCGATTGACTAATTGCCCGTTTCGTCTATCAGGGCGTCTACCAAGCGATAACAGCTTGCAACTGCGAACTTTTCATAGGGAACATAATCATGAACCTTCAGACAACATAAGTAGTCATCCGACTGCCTGACGCTTTCAATCAGAGCAAAATTTGTTAGTACAAAAACTTCTTAAGGCTGGGATTGCGCCGAAAGAAATTGTCACAACCCTACGCCAAATAGATCCCAGCACAAAAGCAATAGGAAGGACAATCTACAACGAGCGCCAGCGGTGCGAGCAGAAGAGCTTCGCAATCGTACACCACTGGACGCTCTATTTGACATTCTGCATCATGCAGAGTGGGTTTATAGGTGTGAAAGATGATTATCATCATCTTTTCACACCTATTCTATGCCAGCCAAAAATCTGTGGAACTCCTTTACAGACATCCATACGCTTTGGTGG
This sequence comes from Bremia lactucae, assembly GCF_004359215.1. Taxonomy (NCBI): domain Eukaryota; phylum Oomycota; class Peronosporomycetes; order Peronosporales; family Peronosporaceae; genus Bremia; species Bremia lactucae. The sequence continues at coordinate 15,244 of NW_027152095.1, read as the reverse complement.
CGGACTGCACCTAGATAGGTGCAGTCCACCACCAAAGCGTAAGGATATCTGTGATCGATTCATAATGCCGGATCCTCCATATCACTGGTGTCACAAGCTTCAACACTTCCTCCCAATTGCTATTGCTTTCATCAGGCATGAACGTGAAGCGGACTACCTTTGGGCTCTCGATCAACTGCCACAGACAATCACAACAGACCGAGAATTTGCCCTAAAGAATGCCCTGAAATAACATTTCCCACCTCAACCCATCTTCTATGCGTTTAACATATTTAAAAAAACGCTCTAGCAAATTGTCGTAAGTTTTTTGGACCTGGGGATGACTGGAATAAATTCGTGAAGAGTCGGACAGATGTAATCTATTCGAAATCAGAGGAAGTGTAAATCAATCTCATGATAAGCATGCACTCAACATATACTGCACTGCCTAACATGCTGGCCTATCCGGATACCACCTGTCTGACACATAAAAATTAATTTATTTACGCATACACCAGGAATTGCATGCATTTTGGCCACGTCACATCATCGAGAGCTGAAGGGCTTCATCATATGTTAAAGAGCTACATAAGTGTTCCGGAAAAAACTTGGGTGATGTACAAACTCGCGTAGCTCATGCTGCTTAAGCCCAGATTGAAAATCTTGGTGTTTAGCTGTCGTAGGAGCGAATGCAAGTCATGCACAAACACAGAAAATCCCTTTCTTTGCTGTAGTGCGCCGCATTTCAATATACGCACTAGGAAAATGCTTTGAGCTATGAGTTATCTGAAGATCCTACCAATGCCACCATAACCTGTTCAGTTGCGTGTAATTCAAGAATGGAATACCCTGTCAGCATCAAATAATCTGCTTTTCTAAGAAGTGGCCGCCCTCTCACTGTTAAGAGTTTCCACCATTAATGGCGCTTGGATGCAGCTGCGCCTGCAGCCATGCCTGAAGTGGGTAGACAAAATGTTGCCACCATATTAGAGGCTGTCAAAGAACGTTACAACATGGTGGAGTATCGCCATCAAGAAACCATTATGGGAACAGCTACGATAAATTGCAGTCTGGATGATATGGCTCCAAGAATTCTGTCCCTTAGCGTACTCGTGGTCGCTCAACTGGATCTAGACCGTCACAAAAAATAATAATGTGCATCAATCATCAAGGCAACGAGATCCATCTGAATTTGAGTTTGTTCAAGTAGCGGATTGCTCGAAACTTTGCATACAATCAGGTCAAAATGCACGCAGGTGCCCCATCGCTCAATCTCTGGCTCTTTTAAATAAGTCCTTTTATCCATCTGAATTTGAGATTGTATAAGCAGCAATTCGTTGAAGACTTTGCAGTATTTGCAGGAATAAGGGTCACAATGCACGCAGGTGCCCTTAACGCCGAATATCTGGCTCTTAAATAAGTATTTTTTATCCACTTCATCAACTTGCCATTCCACCCCAGCATTTGTTATTTCCACCCGTCATTATTTTTTCCACCCGTCATTATTTTTTCCACCCCTTATTTGTCTTTTTCCGCCCATATAAATAAATATGCGAAGCGTTATACATAATGCTTCTGATTGGCTAATCGGAATCAAGTTGGCAGCGACGGTATTTTTTTGCATGGGGTGGAAATAACGAAATGGTGGGGTGGAAATAACATTCCCCTTTATTTATTATCTAAGTTCTTAATAGCAAAAGGTGTGTTGTGAATTGTACACTTCAACCGAAGTATGCCCCATTACAATTTTATATTCCGTTGCATGGTTGCTACTCTGGCAAATTGCAGTGCACAATTTCGATTTGGCACAGCCATAAAAAATATGGTTTTCGGCACTTCATATGGTACGGATTCTTTATTCGATCAGGAGAATGATACTATGAATTCTGTAGGCTCTTATTTCCTCGATTTTTCGTTCCAAGTTGCTTAATTCTTCATGGAAGGTCCTGTCGCTGCGGATGCGCTCTTTGAGCAATAGTAATCAGGCAGCAAATAATAGGTGGGCGCGAGTGGGCTTTAATATATGCCCCGTCATGATTATTTAGTCCCCTTAAAAGTCTTGGCCCGCAAACGCTTGATTACTTACGCCATGAGCTATTTAGTGCTTGTACGTGCGCAAATAGCCCATGCTTTAGTAGGGTTGGCAATTGAGACCGTGAATGAGTCTAGCTAGTATCATGCATCTTTTTGTGAAGATGCTCAGACTTGGAAAATGATTTTTATGACACTATCGCGTTAGAAGCTCAGCTATTTAAAATGAGACTTGTCGAACGCAAATCGTGTATAAGATTTATAAAAAGCCTTCCCATCTGGGAGGTTACCGGCATGACTCTTCCGTCTCGTGGAACAAGACGAGTATATTTTCACCGACCTTTCGACGGGCGTGTACACGTCGATAGCGGCGAGTATGCTAACATCATACGTTTCAATTGAGAAATATTAAATAACAATACTCAGATTTGTGACTATTTTTGAATAACGACTACAGTATAACCTGTCTAAATTAATAATGTTGGGACGCCCTTTCCTGATAAATTTAAAAAGTTTAGAATTTTAGACAGGTGTAGTATCCCACAGATAAATTAATTATTTCGCTTTTTTGGAGGGATGTGGTTATAAAAGAAAGGCCTCTCCCACAATCCCCAAGAAGAACTCAGCAGCGCATCAACAATGCCTCTGGGAGGAGCACGCCACAATGACGGACGATGTCCGTGTGGCTCTCTGCAAACATTACACATAGAATCCCGCACTGATCTAGGCACAGCTTGTCAATTGACTTCAGGACAAATATCAGCTGGGGGTCAGCCAGGCGACGGTCTCCAGCACGCCGAAGAAGAAGGCAGACCATCTTCGACTTTCAGAAGACAGCAGTAATGTATTCACTGATGGAATCAGCTCTGCTGGCTTGGTTTAATGCCCATTCGGATCGTATCAGTCTTAGCGGAGACGTTGCCCGTGAACATGCAGAGCGGATTTTGGACCTTCTTTGTCCAGGACATGAACTATTTCAGCTTTCCAACGGATGGCTGGAATCCTATATAGCTCTGAATGGAATCCGCGCCTATCGCAGTTCGGAGAGAGCGGCGCGATGGACATGGTTGATGAGGAGGATGCGCTTTCTCCCTTATGCGAGGTCCTCAATTAGTATAAATGGAAGAATATCTACAACATGGGTGAGACTGGCTTGTTCTATCGGATGCAGGTAAGCACTCTGCGAAGGACACCAAATTTTGTTATCTGGTGGCTAATGCAACTCTTCTGTTTCAAGCTGACACTTCGCTTGCAACAGGGAGCTGAAGGGGTGAAAGCAAACAAGGAATAAATGTGACTGTCTACTGCAATGGTGATGGGTCCGACAGAGGCCCCTATGGATCATTGGCACTACGCCACTTCTCGCTGCTCCCGCCATGTCAATCTCCAGAACCTTGGCTATCAGTATCGCAGCAACAAGAAGGCCTAGATAACACAAATTATCATCTTGGAGTGACTGAGGGACTTCGATGGGAGAATGGCAAACCGCAAGGTGCTGCTGATCCTGGACAACTGCAGTGCACACGTCCTGCTTGCTGATCTGTCGCAGCGAATCGCAATTCGCAACACGACAATCTACTATATTTCGCCCAACATGACGTCGAAGCTTCAGCCGTGCGACCAGGGTATCCTACGCAACCTCAAAGCCTACTAGGCGCAGCTTCTCCCGTATGCTCCTTCAGGATCTCGACAATGGTGTCGTTGAGCCGGCAAAGATAAACATCTTTCATGCTATCTAGGTGTCAGTCTCAACTTGGTCTAACGATGTCCGCATTGAGACCATCCATAACTGTTACCGGCATTGCAACATCCGGTCAGAACCAGCTGATGCTGCACCAGTCCTAGAGGAGCAGTGCCTTGACAATGAAGTCATGGTGGAGATGGAACATCAGATTAGACGCTTCAGGTATCCTATCGTGATGAACATCCGCAACCTGCTAGACTATCCTACCGAGCGGATCACATCATACATTCCAGACGTGGATGAAATCATTGAGGACCACCTCCCGACTCAGCCTGAGGACGAGCAGGAATCGCTGTCGTAGATGCTCAGAAAGCACTCGAGTTGCTTGAGACAATCTGGCTGCAACAGGATGGCGGCGCGCTGGGTTTTCTCAAGTCCGTACAGCAGATGAAGGACAGCGTTGGAGCAATCCGCACAAACCAAATCGCTCAGCCTGACATACTGTAACGGGGCACTACGACTTGAACTGCTTCAGTACAAGTCCATTTCGCACTGCCTCAGTTGCAAGTGGTGCCCTACATTATTTCACGTACACTAGTACGTGCAGAGGAAGACTTCTCTTTAAGGCAACTAACTTAAAGAGGGTTAAATGAAAACTGTATTAATATAAGTAAGTATCTCTTCTATCTATCTTGTAAATGCAAACCTAATTATAATCTAATACTAAACATGCAATTGAATACTTATCTGATCTTATCTGTATCTCTCTTTTGTTTATCTCTACAGCTGATTAGTCTGCGAAATAGATAAAATGGTCTATACCTATTTATGGATAAGAATTTTGAACATAACTACATAGAGTAATATCCTCCAAATATTCTCTACGTTTTAGATAATATATTAATTAACAGCCTTTAAGTGTTAATTTCATGTAACGATACACCCCGTTACACATACGAGATTTCTTCAGACGTGTTTAGTGCTTTCAATTATTTTACAGTATCTGATTTTTTTCATCAAGAAAAATTATATGAATAATAAATTTAAAAAAAGGGACCTCAAATTGCATTTAATAATTAAATTACAAAGGTTTATTAATCATTAAATGTGCTCGATTAACGACGAAGTTAAATGAATAATTTAAGAATCTTATTAATTAACTCGGGATTTTCTTAAGACAGGCTCTTCTGTTCATTTCATTTTTCTACTTCAAATGAAAGGTAAATTTTGTCTGGCTCAATCAAATGTGAAACATTCTCAACATCTAGAGCTTCAAGCAAAAATTCTACAGCATATCAGATTTTGCTCGTCACATAAATTCTAGCTGGGTATGTGAGCCAGCTTCGTGAAAGACGCATCATTTTTTCCCTGTCAAAACAACTATTTCTCTGCTTACAATTATTGGGTAAACTATTCCTACGAGGAAACAGCCTCGACTGTAACCAGTATGTAACATAGTCGCATGTTGAAAGAGAATTAACGCAAGACAAAGTTGTCAACACGCAAACACACAGAAGACAATCGCGATAATGCACATATATTGGATTGTTCATGCTTGAACTTTATATGGCGCAATAGTCCCGAGTCCGTAGGCTTACAATTCGTGCGATTGTAAGCTCGTTGGCTGCAGTGCGTCCTATATGTCGCAGCTGAGCCATAACATAGCAGGCTATCCTGACAAATACAAACACAGTTTCCTGTAAGCATTTTTTATTAAATATAAACAGTCCCGATCGTTAGCGCGAATGACTATTTTTTTGGTCAAAGCTAAACTTTATCGCCTATATTACCAGGCTTTGGCTTCATAAAAGAGAAATCTACGGGGACGCGAGCTGGAGTAAGGGACCTCGAATAATCCAAGTGAAATATAATGATAATATCTATAGGTTATGTAGTTTTACGCTAGAGTTGCCATATCGTGCGTCTGTCGTAAAGCCGTCAGCTGGAATAAGAACGAATCTTAGCAAATGTTTCTATCAATATAGAATGCACTGCACACCCCTCCCGACTAAACCGACTGAATGGGCCGCCAATCGAGCTCAGAGAGCGACCAAGTTTCACGCCAAATACGCACAAATCACGCGATCGGATATTCCGCCGCTTGCCGTATGTATCAATTGGTCGAGACTGGCGCCGACAGCTGTTCTCGATGATTGCTTTTTCCAAGAACGTCGGTGCAGAACCAAGACATGTGTGTGCATGACACGGGCAACTCGCGAGTTTTTTACATCTGACTCTTATGCGGCTAAAGGCACAGTGCCGCACAAGCTCAAAATAACGACTCCTACAGTTTGCCTTGTCACGTGATCAACCTCGTTTTGAATTGATAGTGGCAAGTAAGTGGACTGCTATTGATTCCGGCAAGAGGGTTACGCAAGACTTTGGTGCAGGGAACAATAGAGCTGTTTTTATCGAACCTTCAGCGCAGATTCCAGGAAAGTTGCGCTGGCGTGACGCTTCGGGCTCCGGAGGCTGGACAATGCAGGTCCACCGACGGTGGCTCAGATTCGTGCTGGTGGTACTGCTCATGAATTCACAGGCCAATGCACAGATTTTTGCAGTGCAAAGTCGCGATGGGGATCCAGAAACGGTCTTGAATTTTAAAGAGGATCTCAATAATGGACGTGTTCCAACGTTGGCGACGCAACGACCAGAACGGCCATGGTTGCTTGACCAGAATGCATCGTCGGACTCGTCGGAACCAGCAGAGCCCTCGACACCGACGCCCGAGGTTTTAAAACCAACCGACGCACCAAGTACACGGGCGCCTTTGACAAGTGCTTCCCCGGGAGTGAATAATAAGGACGTAGATGCTACCGACAAACCTTTACCTGTTAACAAACCCGTCGATCCTGCAAAGCGCGACGCCAATCGAGACAAAGCGACTGGTGTGGTAAAGCCAAAGGACGAGACCACGGAGGTTACGTTTACAAGGTCCCCACTTCTTCAACAGACAGCGCCTGTGTCCGACGCCATCCCCACGGCTGACAGCAATGCTAATTTTGACAAGCCAACCTCCAGTCCTCCAACTGAAGTTGAAATCAAGCCAGAGGAGTCGAAACCCGTGCCAAATGCACCACCGAAATCAATTTCTTTAAAAGTGAGGAAACAAATCATCGATCCCGAGTCTGGATCGGACGACGATGCCAGTGTAGGCTCTAAAAGTGATTTAAACGAGACCCAACAGACTTTGAAACCTCCTACGAAGAAGGATGCCAGTACGATTCAAGAGACTCTCGAATCAAATACAGTCGATTTAAAGACAAGTAAAACAAGTGACAAGACTACGAAACAAGACAATTTATCCGACAATGGTACGGATTCAAAGCAAGAAGCAGATACGTCGCGATCATCTTCGTCGTCTGGATCGCCGTCGGCCGCGGCGTCCGTATTAGCTGATGCAGCATCGAATGCCACGAGTACTGCATCAAATACGTTAATGCTTGGTTTAATGATGGCAGGCGCGATTGCGCTTGTGTTACTGGTCGCCCTCTTTGTATACAAGAAAACCAATCAACTGGTCCAAGACGACGACCCTGGTCTTGAAAGAGGACGTCACGATCACACTCAAGGCGTGGCTCAAGCGTCAACAGTGGCGGCAAATTATCATCAGAATCACAACATGTCGCCAACAGGGTTTAGTGACGACAATTACCCGCCAAATCCTGGCAATAGCCAATTCGATCAGGAGCCTTACGATCACGATGGAGGTCGACTTACGTACAATGATCCAAACCTCGACATGTTGACACCACGAAGCCAAATCGCTTTAGCGCATTCTCAAATGTCCTTGCCACCAATGGCGCAAACAAATTCTTCACACGGTACGAGTCAGTATTCGCAATACTCGTCCCAGTCGTCGTCGTTTTATGGTCAAAGTATGTATAGCTCTGGTCACTCGGGGAATCACTTTCAATCAAAGTATGACAGTCGACATCGAGAGGATCTTGCTTCCGAGGACGAGAGCGATTTTGGGGGCGATTCGATTCAAGATCTGTCGAATGGATGGCATGGAATGGGTCAAAAAGGGTCGAAAAAGACGACAAAGCGACCGGATTTGTCTTTGGACGAGTCGTTTTTTGAACCCAAAGACTCGCGATCGACGTCAGCAAGTGATTATCACGGCCAAACGCGCTTTCAAGCGTCCGGCCAGACAGAATACCGCATGTCCACGGCAGATGAGAGCAGATATATGGGCGACGAGAGTTTTGCGGCCACGAATAGTAATTACGACCAGAGCCACTACAATGGCGACCCGAGTTTTCAAAGCAGCGGCTTTAGCGAGTTTGAGGCATCTGGTGCACCCCGCCGACGAGGGGATAGTAGCAATCATGACGCGTCTTCGTTTTATCGGACCAAAGATTCTCGATTTACGGACGCTTCATACTATTGAGCGACTTACGAGTCCTGACCAATTTTAATGTCCCTCAAAAGTTTGTCCATGGTTGTGTGTAAACCTACGGATGTCTGTCAAAATGGAATTCAAATTAATTTATACTTTTGGCGATTGTATTCCTGTAAATTTGTATTTAAATTGCGAATTTTTCATTGTTCGTGAAAAACAAATTAATATATAGATTGAAAGGTTTTCTTTAAAAAAAATAAAAACAACCGACTGATGTGATGTACACCAAGTGCGTCCGATCTCGTTCCGCAGTGGCAGAGACATCCTCGCCCCTTGGCAGACCTTGCAACTCTTCTTTGGCTCGTTGTTACGCCTCGTGGGGCGCGTTTAGTACGCAAGTGCCAATTCTTTGCAACGTATTGCAAGATTCAGTATCAAACCGCCGAATCTCTCGTGTTGCCACGAGTAGATTTAATACCGAGAACATCACGCTAGAAGACGCGCCATGGCGGACGCGCAGGATGTCCAGACGCTCAAGATGCAAGGCACGTGACATCGTGTGGCCATTTAAAGCACACTCTCTTCCTTTGTGACAATATCGTGTGGTTTGTAGTGGTACGGAAACACGAGAATGACCCGGATCGTCGACGTTCGACTCATTTGCGATTAGAACCGCCACGTACGTGGCCATGTTGCAGTCCTTTTTCGTGCCATGATGCGACTTTAGACACTAATACGCGTTGTAACACGTAGAATCCGATGTCCGATTAGCGAGTTCTTTCCAACGGGCCCGCACATCAGGCGTTCATCGCCTTCTTCGCTCCAATACTAGCAGTATCGGGAGCTATGTACCACCGACAAAGGAGAACGATAGTACTCCTACCGGCAATAATGCGTCTAGCAGCAACGCGATTGTTGAAAACGACAAGCTTTATGACTCGAAAGAAATGCCTTCCGTGCCTGAATCGGTCAAAATAGACGATCATCTCGCTACTGACCAAGTCGAAGACGATCCAGTGCCTTTGTATCTCGAACACACATGGACCCACGTGGTGCTTAAAATGACGGCGTTTACCGAAGAAGATACCGTCACAAGCTTTACGTTTGATGAGAAAGGAGGCGGTATTGGCCAAACTTGTGAGAATATTGCAAGTATACCTGCCGATACACTCCTTGCAGAGACCGACCACGCACGTGTGCTGTATAGTCACGGGCGTTTCTATTTAGTCAATGGCGACCAAGCAAATGGGGACACGTTTGTGCGGTTAAGTCCCGTGGAAACCCAAGCAAATGACGAAAATATGGGCGATCGTATGCAATGGCCTCTCGAGCCTCACGTGGCATTTCGAGTTGGAAAATCGGATTTTCTTGTTACATCGTTTCACGAAGAATTGCCAAGTCTTACGGTCTCGGCATTAAGTGGCAAATTAGCTGGCACGGAGTTTGTGATTACACAAGAAGGTGCAGGAATTGGTCGATCTGCGGAGAATCAAATCCATACAAGTGATGGGGAACTCTCTCGAAAACATGCTGCAATTTGGTTTGATGAATTGACGAATCAATTTTATTTGATTGATTTAAACTCGACGAATGGGACATTTATGAAACTCGTGGGAAGTTATCAAGAACCCTATCGACTGGAAATTGGCGACGATTTACTCGTGGCACAAACGTGTTTAACTGTCAATCGGTTTGACTTTGGAGCGCATGCCGACATGGGCGCTCGTAAACATATGGAAGACGCGCATACGATTATTCAAGACTTGTGTATTGAACCATTAAGTCGTTTGGGATTGCATCCCCAGTCATTCTTTGCTGTCTATGACGGCCATGGCGGTGACGAAGCATCTTCGTTTTTGAGTGACGTGCTCCACCATAGCCTCATTACCGCGTTTTTCATGCACACGAGTGAATTGAAACCTTTACTAACAATGACAATTGAGGAATTGCAATCAATCATCATGAAGCGCTTGACCAATGCGTTTGAACGTACGGATGAAGAATTTTTAAGGACCTCGGATCGTCCGCAAGCTGGAAGCACGGCCACGACAGTCTTTGTGGCGGGCAAGTATCTCTTTGTGGCCAACGTTGGAGACTCGCGCACTGTCTTGAGTCGCAATGGCACAGCTGAACGACTTTCAAATGATCATAAACCCAGTCGAACGGACGAAGCGCAGCGGATTCGAGAGACTGGCGGCTTTGTGATTCACGGACGTATTATGGGCGAATTGGCCGTCTCGCGTGCCTTTGGCGACGCCCCTTTCAAGTCGTTTGATCTCGTCGAGCCTTTGGTCGATGACATTGACACGAAAGCACGGAACGAGTACAATTCGCAGGAATTACCGGTGAATCCCAACGATATTTTAAAAGGTCCATTAGTGATTCCGACGCCAGAGTTTACCGTCACGGAATTAACAGACGAGTGCGAGTTTGTGATGCTCGCAAGTGACGGATTGTATGATGTGTTGAAAGATCAAGAAGCTGTGGATTTTGTTCGTCGAAAACTTGTCGAATTGAAAGATGTGCAACGGGCTGTTGAGGTGTGTGAGTGAGTGGATTGTGCTAGATGATGCTTGTGGTGGATTAATGGCGCGATTCTCTCTCGTTTTTCTTTGTGTAGGCGCTTATTGAGTATGCCATTTTTCATCAGCGGTCGACCGATAATGTGACATGTGTCGTTGTGATGTTTAAAGAGGCGAAAGAAATAGTGTGGCAAAGTTCCTCGTAAACATGAGTCTGAGCGCTAAAAAAGAGGACAAAACATCAATATATAGGATAGGACGGGACAATTACTACTATTGAACGAAAAATTGCCGTATGGGTTTAAAAAGAGTAAAACCACATTTTAGGAAGAGAATTTCTAAACTCACTTCATGCAGTTTTTAGTCAATTTAATTTCTGAATTACAGCGTATCACATTGCATTACATAGATCAACGCCAAACTCTCCGTGCACGATCACCAACTGCGGCGTTATCTGACGGCTTTCCATTGACTTTTTTGCGCGGTTTAGAAAAGTTGGAACCGTCCTAGAACGAAGTGCAAGTAAAGATTTTTTTAAATACAAGAATGCTGGTATCCCATCATGACCCAGACCGTCCCGAAAATTCAAGTAAGCGAAGCCATAAGTGCTTGAACTATCCTTTCCAAGTCACTTTAAAGCAAAGAGCTTGGAAGTTGGAGATAGATAATGGTGCTCAAAACCATGACCTTGTGCATCTTAGTGCATATTCTTCCGTACGCAGGCTTGGGAATACGGCAAGTCAGCAGGTGGTTCGCTTCACAATGCTGTTGTCCCTTCTAGAACAATTTAATAATTGTCTCTCGTTCATCATGGCCAACTAATGAACGTCTTTGAGCGTTACAGGCGTGTGGATGTCGTACGAGTGAGTGCGATGGCCTCACTTGTGGTTCGGTCGTTAGCATGACTGCACAAGACCTCAGTGTGAATACCCAGCACATTGTGGAGTTAGATCCCGACGGCTGTGCACGAGCAAATGCAACATCGAAGGTCCGCTATTGTGACGTGGACATAGTTATTGACGGAAGTGCACAAGCACAGGCAGCGTCGAAGTTCAACCACTCGAATAAGTTAAGAGGTACGAAACAAGGATGCTTTCTTGAAAAGCAACATCCAAGAGAATTTGGAACGCCCGTCTATAAGAGAGAGTGCGAAAGTCCTTGCTCGACTGGAGAGTCGATCGTGAAGGATATCGCTGTGGTAGCGCAACCACAGCTAGAGGATGTTGGGGAGGATATTCACCAAATAATTTCTGAGAGAAGAAGTCCCCGGAAACCTGTGGTCTAAGGTTCCCAGGTACCTTTGGAAATAAGTTCCAAAGAAGAAACTGAGACAATCAATGTCTTAGTAAACAATGGATCAAGTGTAGGCGCTTATACACTTGATCTATTAGCGCCTCCGAAGTTAACTTCGGAGATAACTCGATTGCCAACGCTATAATCGAAACGGTTTTTGCTGATCTGCGTAGTAGTAAAGTCAAGCAGATCTGCCTACTTGTCACAGATGACGACAACGTGGCCAATATTCGGTCGGCAATCGTATTTCTTGAGAACGAACGGATTCTCAATAGCTCATCGATAAACGAAAGTGTCCTGAATGAGAAGATTCGGATTATACGTTTTACGTCCCGATCCTGGGAGTCTTTGAAAACAACCCATATGCATAAAGATTTAGTTGAATTTTAGGATGTCTTCCCTGAATCAGTACCGTGCGAGTTGCCTAACGACAAAGGCACTCGACACGAAATCGACCTTATCCCAGGTTCGAAATACTGTGGTATGAATCAATTGCCGTTGCGTCGTGAACAAGTAATAGCGATCGACAAATTCTTTGCCGAATGCTTAGCAGCGGGCCATGTGAGGGAATCAACTTTCCCACATAGCTCTACAACCTTCTGTGTGCGCAATGCAACAGGAGGTTGGCGGATAGTGCATGCATTCAATAAACTGAATACTGCAACTGTACCGGCTCAAACGCCGATACCACGAAAATATGTAATCATTGATGGCATGTCAAAGAGTACTATCTTTTCGTCAATGAATCTGCTGGATGGATTCTATCAGATCCTTGTGCGTGAACAAGATATTCCGCTCACAGCAGTAATCACCCCCAAGTAGTATGCTATGGGAGTGGCTAGTCATGCCACAGGGGTTTAGTAATGCCCCTGCGACATTTGACAAACGTGTAACCAATCTATTGAGATCGGGGCGGGATTTTGTACCGAGCTATTATGATGACGACTTCGTTCATAGCAGACCCATGAACGGAACGCCGGATGTTGAAGTTCATCGTATCCACGTCCGAAAGGTTCTTACCCTTATGCGTAAGCACAAGTTGCATGCAGAAATGTATATTCGCTGCAAGCGAAATACCTCTTCTTGGGTGCATCGTGGGTAAACACGGTGAATGCCGCGATTCAGAAAAAGATCAAGGCGATCACCGACTGGCTTGTACCAGTCGATGTAAGGGACTAAAACAGTTCCTCGTTTAGCGGCATTTTTGCACAAGTACTCACGTACTTGTGCTAAAATGACAGTATATCTTTCTTCTTTGTTGAAGAAAAAACGTAAAGTTGTCATGGAACCCTGATTGTCAGCTTTCCTTCGATGATATTAAGAAAAGCTGGATGCAATCGCCAATCCTGGCGATTGCAGACCGAGATCGACCTTTTCATGTCGTCCCTGACGCCAGCGATTTTGCATTCGGCTGTGCGTTAACGCAATATGTCACAGACGGCGCAGAGCGCGTCGTCTATTTTCAATCGCGTCAATTTCAACCAGCGAACGCAACTATTTAGTGTATGATAAGGAACTCCTTGCCATGAAATACGCACTGGCTAAGTTAGGGTCTACCTCTTGGAAGATAGACCGTTCATTGAATATACGGACCATGCGTCTTTACGCACGGCCATAAGCAGTCCACACCTCTCGCATAGAATGGCGAGATGGTTGTCTTCCTTTGCGGAGTATAACTTCTCCGTGGAGTATAAATCAAGACGACTAAGCGTTGTCGCTGATGCCCTTTCGCGCCGGCCCTATTTTGAGCTGGCTGCGCAACAGTGACCATAAGATCACTGTTGCAATAATAAGTGTTCCGATGTCAACATTAAATGACGACGTTAGAAGAGCTTAACATGAAGATAAGGCTCTTACAGGGTTGATGGATTACCTAAGAGATCCATCCCAACAATCCTTAGAAGGGTTGTCGAAGTTGTATCGATCCTCAACAGATAGATATACAACGCGCAACGGTTAATTGTATTGTTCAGCCATTGCTGGCGACACACCTCGTGTCATCATCCCTACCCATAATGATCTGCGATTACGCATCATGTATGAGTACCACGATGCACCAAAAAGTGGTCATCGTGGACGGGAGAAGACATTTCTCACGATAAGTTCCGACTTCTACTGGCCACGCCAGTATGTGTTCGTCCACAAGCACATACGTGCTTGAGAAGTTTGTCAACAAGAAACCCCAGTGCTTCATCCCGTGCCCAGTGCTTCATCCCGTGCTCCGTTACATCCTCTGCCTTTTCCGGCAGAGTGCTGGCAGTCCGTATCTATGAACTTCGTCCTCGGATTCTTTGAAGTCACCCATAAGAATAATGGTATTCTTGTTTTTGCTGAGCGTTTAAGCAAGATGGTACATCTTGCTGCCGTCCCGGAGTCGATCACAGCCAAAAGCTGTGCTCGTGGCTTTATTAAAACGATCTTTTACTTGATGGGTTACATTTTGAACTGGTCTCAGATCGAGACCCTCGATCCACGGCGGGATGAGCTCAAGCTTAAAATCTCCGTGCAAAATTTTCATTGCGAATTGTAGCATGAGAATTTCCAGATTCAGCATGAGAATCTGCAGTCGTGAACAAGTCACTACCATCCTCAATACCACTTTCTAATTAACACCCTGCGGCTGAGTTAGTGAGCATTACTGGTTTAAGCTATGCTCTATTATTGATTTTAGTACTACCGCAGCCGCAAACCTGTATAACTAGCCATTGAAGGAGATGGTAACAAAAATACGTTAAGAATGCAAAGGTAAAGGTGAAGTCGTAACAAGGTTTCCGTAGATGAACCTGCGGAAGGATCATTACCACACCTAAAAAACTTCCACGTGAACTGTGGCAAAACTTAGTTGGGAACAAATTAGGCGGCGACTGCAGACTTTATTGTTAGCGGTTGCTGCTAAATGCGTCCCATCATGGCGATCGTTTCGACCTCGGTTGGAATTAGTAGCTAACAGTGTTCAAATCACTTGGATCACATTTAAAAATGTCAACTTCTGATCATCCTGAAACAGATGGTCAGACGGACCGTGCAAACCGTATTCTCTAAGAGATACGTCTCGGACACGTCCACTCTTTTGACAGCTGGAGCGAGTTCTTGCCGATGTAGAATTTGCCATCAACAATTCAGCGCATGCTTCTACAAAGCATACACCATTTTTCGTGAATGGCTTACGACACCCTCGTATCCCTATGCTGTTTGAGAGTAACTCTTATTTAAGGGGGGAGGGACTCGCTCGAGCAAAGAAGCTTTAGCTCTTGCTCATGACTCATTAGCCCTAAGGTTCAATGCGAAGGATACGAATGTTGAGTTTACTAACATTGAAGTGGACAAACTCAGTAATAACAGTTATGCTTTTACTGACTTAGACAACGATGCTGAAAGACTCAGCATCGA
>NW_027152094.1:0-22522 GCF_004359215.1 Bremia lactucae | reverse complement strand
TTTTTCTTCTCTGGTGCTTATCGTTTACCGAGACGACAAGAAAACGGAGGTCCAGAACCCATGGATCTCTCGTATGTAGAGAGCGAGAAACCTCACTCGTCGAGTTTCAAACGATTACAGAAATGTAAACGTTGTAAAAAAATGAGCCACTACTCATATGAGTGTAGTGCTTCACGGCCAGTGCCTAAAAACTCTGAGCGAAAAGACCGACCGCTTGCTAGAACAGTGGAGGACGCGAATCCGACGCCGTTGCGAAATCGCAACGGCAAGGCGAATCATAAAAAAATAGCCGGATCAGTAGATGCAGAGCACCCTATTGATCCAGCAACGTCAGAAGAATTTTGCAGGTTTTCCGATGAAAGTTGCTCCTCACACACAAACATTGTGTAAAATTGCCCCAGGGGATGAGGTCAACCTCATCACCCTGAAAATTGAAGTGTCAAATAAGTTGCCATGTAAGTCCTCGTCGATTGTGGGGCGTCAAATAACTTTATTTGACGCCAATCGCTAGAAGATCGCTGGCTCAAATTGATTGAGCGCGATATCCCTCAAACGAGGATGACAGTGTGCCTAGCAACAGGCGCATCTGTAACAGTTAAGAAACGTGTAGTTAATATCCAATACACGTTAAAAGGGTAAACATACGGTGATGGTTTCATCGAACTAGATTCGGATGACAAATTTTATGTCATCCTTGGATTACCATGGCTCAGAAAGTCGAGCCATGTATAAATTGGCAACTTAGAACCTACCTCTGCACGTCGTGTACGTGAATTCGAGGCACCCTACCTTCATCTGTAATCAGTGTAGGCTGACTAGTACTGCTGTCAGTACTAGCAAAAGGTACGTCATTTGTGCAACATGCGGCAATAGCCGAGCTCATACAACAATACAATCGACGGGATCCAATAGATAGTAACCTTGTTTCACCAGCAAGGCTCTCAACACGGAGAGGTGTTAAGAGGCAAGGGTGCTCAACAGTTGGAACGGTTAAAAAAGTAGCATTTTTACATGCTCATAGCGGGCCAACGCTTCCGCGTCAATCCCAAAGCTTTGAAGTCGAAATATCTTTAAGTTTAAGGTAGTCGAAGGCAACTCATTTCTAAGATGGCTCGTCGAATTAGAAGGCGCCATTGAAGCTCGTTGCATCAATAATGATGCGATGAAAGTGAAATTTGGCATGTCCAACTTAGCCGGCCTTGCCAAGTCTTGGGCCTTGGGGCTCAAGCTTTACGACTCATTCGTCTTTGGGTCGTATGAGGTCTTTAAGACCCGACTCAGACAAACATTTGAGCCACACCGTGCCGAATTCAGGGCTTGGGCTGAGCTCCTGGATCTGAAGCAGGGCAAGCGTGATCTTCGCGCTTAACTTGGAACAGCAAAGGCCGCGGATCCGATGCCGTTACGAAATTGCAACGGCGAGGCGTATCGTCGAAAAATGGAAGGGGTCAGTAGGTATGGGGCGCTCTACTGATTTAGCAACGTCAAACAAATTAGCAGGCCTTTCGACGAAAGTTGCTCCTCATACATAAACATTGTGTGTAACTGCCCCAGGAGATAAGATTAACCTTATCACCTTGAAAATTATAGTGGCAAAAATTGCCTGAATGCAATGGCCTCACTTGTTGTTCTATCGTTTGCACGACTGCACAAGACCCCATTGTGACAACCCATCACACTGTGGAGCTAGATCCCGACGGACTGTGCACAATCACAGGCAGCGTCGTAGTTCGACGACTCGGACAAGTTGAGTGGTATGAAACAAGAATGCTTGCTTCGAAAGCAACATTTAAGAAAATTTGAAACGCCTGTCTATAAAAGACCTTGCGAAAGTCCTAGATCGATTGGAGAGTCGATCGTAGACGATCTCGCTGTGGTTGCGTAACCACAGCTCGAGACAGTTAGGGAGGATGCGACATTCAAGAGATGTGTAACCAATCTGTTGAGATCGGTGCGGGATTTCGGACCGAGTTACTTTGATGACGTCTTCGTTCATAGCTGAGCCGTGAATGAAAAGTTGAACGTTGCAGTACATCATTCCAACGTCCGAAAGGTTCTTACACTTATGCGTAAGCATCGCCCTGATCCAGAGTACATTAAGGCGATCACAGACTGACCGGCGACAGTCGATGTAAAGGGGTCCTCGGCTTAGCGGCGTACTTACATAAGTACTCCCGCAATTATACCGAAATGACAAGTAACTACTCGCAAGGAACGCTGATTGTCAGCGTTCCTTGCGAGTATTGAACAAAGATTGATGCAATCGCTAATCCTGGGGGTTGCGGATTAAGACAGACCATTTCATGTGGTCTGTGATGACAGTGATTTGCATTCGGCTGTGCGTTAATGCAATATGACACAGACCACAGAGCGTGGCATCTGCTATCAATCGCGTCAGCTTTATCCAGCTGAACGCGATTATCCAGTGCATGAAAAAGACCTACTTGCCATGAAATATGCACTGGCTAAGTTTAAGGTACATCTCTTGGGAGATAGACCGTTCATTGTTAATACGGACCAATCATCCTTACGCACGACCGTAAGCAGTCTACCCCTCTCGCAAAGAATGGCGAGATAGTTGTCTTTCTCCGCGGGGTATAACTTTCCCGTGAAATACAAATAAGGACGACTTAACGTCGTTGCTGATGCCTTTTCGCGCCGGCCCGATCACGAGCCGGCTGCGCAAATCAACAGTGAGGATAAGCTCACTGTTGCAATTATAAACAGTGAGCGTAATCCCACTGTTACAAGAATAAGTGTATCGTTGTCAGCATTACTTGACGAAATTAGAAGAGCCTATCAAGAAGATAAGACCTTAAAGAGTTGATGGATCGCCTTAGAATTCCATCACAACAATCCTTGAAATAAATTTTTGAGATTCTATAGATCCTCAACAGATCGATACACAATACGCAATTGGCTACTGTATTTGACAGCCATTGCTGGCGACAGACCTCGTGTCGTCATCCCCACCCATTATGATTTGCGTTTACGAATCATTTGTGCGTGCCACGATGTGGCATCGCGGACGTGAGAAAACTTATCTCACGATAAGCTGCGATTTCTAGTAGCCACGCCAGTATGAATTCGCACGCAAGTACATACGTGCTTGCAAAGTTTGTTAAGGGTGGAGCCCAGTGCTTCATCCCGTGCTCCGTTTCAACCTCTGACTGTTCCGGCAGAGTGTTGGCAGTCCGTTTGATGGACTCCATCTCGGATTTACCAAAGACGATATCAATAATAACGGTATTCTTGTATTTGTTGACCGAATGAGCAAGATGGTATATCTTGCCGCAGTCCCGGAGTCGATCACAGCCAAATGCTGTACCGTCTTTGTCGACAGGATTTACCGACTATGGTTTACCTCGTGAACTGATCTTAGATCGGGACCCCCGGTTCACGGCGGTGTTTTGGAAATCTGTGTTGAAATTACTTGGAACACAGTTGGACAAGTCAAGCTCTGATTATCCTGAAACAGATGCTCAGACAGAACGTGCAAATCGAAACCCCGAAGAGATACTTCGTGGATCCCTCCGCTCTTTTACGAATTGGAGCGAGTTCTTGCCTTAGTAAAATTTGCCATTAACAATTCAGTGTATGCATCTGCAAAGCATGCACCGTTTTCGTGAATGGCTTACGCCATCCGCCATCAACGTATACCCAACTTGTTTGAGAGTGACTTTATTCAAGAGGGGATGGGCTCGCTAGAGCAAAGATCGATCTAGTTCTTGCTCATCATGCATTGACTCTACGGTCAATGTGAAAAATACTAGTTGATTCAATAAATGGACAACTCAGTAATAGCGATAAGGCTATTGCTGACTTTGATAATATTGCTTTACTACTCAGCATCGAAAACATTAATTTAGTGAGAACAATAATGCCCTCAGTAAAGAGGAGAATGACATCTCCGCAGTGCGCACCGGGCACCTTTACAACAAAAGCAAAACCCAGTCAGCAGGAGAGTTCCTGCTGGCTAGAAAAACAGTGGTCCGTCTCGTACAGGATTCCATTGCTGATGCGGTGGACCGATAGAAACGGAGATTTGGCAAAGATGGAAGAGCAAACGTTCTTCCATTTAAAGTTATAATCTAGTCATATTGTTAAAGGCAAATCTACCTAAACATGTTGTGGCAATTGTAAGCAGTAATAAATTACTGCCCAGGTGTATCGGCCCGTTTTGTGTACTAAACTGTTAAGGCGGTGCCTACACGATTGAGCTGCCCCGTAAGTTGGGTACGCATCCTAAGTTATATGTCGGGCGTTTCCGCCCGTACTATCCGTACGAGGCTTCTCTCGGTTCCAAATTAAATCGGCAAGGTCTAAGGCATCCGCCTAAGCCTGATGGTTTCGACCCAAACATGATATTTTGGGACAGAATTTGGTTCTCACAAGCCAGAGGTTCCTCTGCATCCTTCAAGGATGAAACTTTTGACGAGCTGTTACCAGCTCGTTTTAATGGTTGTTCATTCGCCAGTTGATCAACCGCAACTTGTGCACGGTTTTGCAACTGTTCACGAGAAACACCGTCGACAGTTGTCGCTAACTCACGAAGACGAGATCGTTTGTGATCAACGTTATCTTACAAATACCGGAGGACGTGATCCAAGTCACGGTGATGACATGGGTTCGGCGACTGAGGTGCACATGATTCCCCCCCCTCCACATCCTTTGACGAATTTGATTGTTGAGAAGCGTTTCCTACTTGAATGCTTCTTAAACCACCGTGTGGTGAAGGGATTCGAACGAATTACCTCGTTTGATGGCTAGGGTGCATGATAGGTGGGAACCTCGCTCCCAACTGATTCTGGACGTTTCGGGTCTCGTTTGACAGTGCGACGAAACCCATGATCCTCGTCAGAGGGTTTATCAGAGAACAAGTGCTTCCCGCGCTCGTAAAAGTATAGGAGGTTCTCAATCCCTTCGCGCATCTCAAAGAGATGAGTGTCCCCCAATAAGCATGACCTGCCCACTTAAAACAGCAAGGCCCCACGAGAATCAAGGTAAAGTGGGTCTGTCAAGCCAGGCCTTGCAGCCTATGCTTTGCACATTCTATACCCTTTCTTCCTAAGCTTGGAACAAAGTAGTGATATCCTTTGCCCGCTTACATTTGTACCACCTATGCCGGAAAAAGGCATCGATGAAGAATTCCATTTCGTCCTCATCAGGCTTGCGAAGCCTAAATGAGTCGAAAAACGGAATATGGTAATGATCGTTGGTCATACCAGACCAACGAGTTAGGTTGCCTTTGAGGGCAATTATTGCTTCTTCTTGTAAAGCGAATAATTCTGTAGACGCTAATGCGTCTACAGAATTATTTGCATCACTAGCAATTGCACTGAGCCGTGCAGCTGCCAGCTGTGCGGCTTCACAGGATTCGAAACCATGCGCAATTAAAAGCCGGAATTCAAATAAAACCAAAAAGTGCTAACTCACAGTGAGATACACAATAGTTCCCTCTGTCACATTCACATCAGTCACTAAAGTGACTGTTGTTAAGGGGGAGGTGATGTAACAGGGTGTCCCGTTACATATATATTATTTTTTATTAAAGGAATAATAAATATTGTTTCCTATGAGAAGAAATAAATAAAGAAATACAAAATTATATATTTTTTTAATTTTGAATTAAAAGTACCAATATTATTGAATTTGGTAACATTGACGCAATAAGAAATTAGTTCTATAAATTGATTGATTTAAGCTTAAATCAACCCCGCCAATCGTTACAAGACGACTAGGCGTCGCACAAGGAGGCGCATTGGGTAGTTAGTTATTGATATATTAAAGCCAGTAGATAAAACATAGTTACGAAATACTAAATATACAGTATAACTTCTTTCTAAACTCAATCCTTAGCATTAGTCCTTAGTAGCTTAGACTTATTGGCTACTTAGAACCTTACTCTGCACGTCGTGTACGTGAAGTAATCGAAGCACCCGACTTTCACTGTAATCAGTGCAGGTTGATGAGTACTGTTGTCAGTACAAGTAAAAGATGCCGCGTTACAAAATCGTTAAGCGAGAAGGTGTGTAGCTATGATTTTGCAATAACGCATTTCAGTGTTGTTTTTAAAAGAAACCTTGCCTTCATAAGGATTGATCAGTGATATCTAAGAGTTAGTAAAAGCCTATCAAGGCATACACTGGCTGCCGTGCGATTTACGAATCCTTAGATCCCTAAAACCAGGACTAAACATGTAATAGGGCACACTTCGATTGAGAAAAGGAGGATTTTAAAATAGGTAATATCATATAATTCCATTTACTATGGGTGACACGAGTGGGCCACCAGATAGAGATCTGGTGGCCGACATCTATTTTAAAAGTAATAGGGTAGGGTTTATACTTAATAGATTTCCAGTGAAAAACGTAGTAAAATATTATGAAGATAAAATCAGTTTTCCGTTTGACATTAAAAAGTCTAGTGCCTTCCGAAGGCTTGCGCTGCTATCGGTGAGAGTAATAAGCCTTTCTAAGGTATTTGCTCTCGGGTTATAAATGCCACTTGGTTCAACGAACTACTGAGTCCGTTTAATTAGGATTCATTTAGCTCTACGAGCTTGTACGACTCACAGGTATTTACACTTATCAATTTCGTAGAACTAAGTGAATCTTTGAGCCTTCAGTCTTCCTCTGACTTGAGGAGCGAGGTAGCTCCGCTACACCTGGTAGCATCTGTAGTCATCCTATGTCTGAATCTTTATAAGACTAAGCCTCTGCTGAATGGAAATGTCCTTAAACTTTTAGAGACGAAATGCGCAGCATTCGAGAAGCTCAAAACTTGGCTTGGACTAGATCACATATAATTTATCATTTCCCAGGGCCCAGAGGTTCAGGATGCAAGGCTTAAAGCCTGGGTGTAATACAAATTCCCCCTTATCGGATAACTTAGCGGCATCTATGCAGACTCGGTTCATCTCTGTACCTAGACCAGAGCCTAACTTTCACCCTCTTGTTGTCAATGTTAAGACACACAAGGGTGAAGAGGTGAAAACCTTATTTGGATCAAGTAGATGGAGATGGTCATAGACTATATCATGCTCCTAACAGAACGACAATAGGTTGCCAAGGACATTTCCAAGCTCGGTGGTAGAGCCATGGCATGGGCATTCTCATGTAGCACGTCTATTACAACGCTTTTCTCACGTGGGATTTGCTAAAACAGCAATTGACTGGCATATATGCATCGCCTGATCAAGCCTTTTGCACGCGGTCACAATTCTTAGCGACTCGTCGGGGTAAACGGATCCTAGGGGATTATATTAAGAGATGAAAGCTGTTGTCGCCGCTATGCATCAAGATCCAGTGCAAAAAGTGCCTTTAGTCACCATCTTAATGGGCGGCCTCAATGAGGGCGTTGCCGATGTAATTTACCGATTCCATCCCGCTTTTTTGAAGCGACAGTGCCATGTCGTTATGCGTGGAGATTAACTTAAGTCCTCTCGCTTTAGTACGCTGAAATACCGTATAAAGCTCTTTGAGTACATCGGGTTCGTCTAATAGACCGAAACCTATAAATCTAAGCCTCGTAGGATAGAAAGGAAGAGCTTCAAGCTGTGGAAGGGCATTGAAACATCCGTACATGCTATATGTGCGGGAAGACTAAGCACTTGCGCCCGCTTACCCGTTGCGCAACTTGCGCAAAGCTCGAAATACTAATAATTCCACCTCATACCAAAAATCTGGTACGGTGCGGAAACGTCGAAATCTTGTATGGGCGGGGCGCCCTACTGGATAAGACTAGGCTCTGTGGAATCTATAGGAGGTGATGATAAATAGGGCTGAGCGACAAAAAGTGTTACGATACGGGGCGTGATTAAAAGACCGGCTTGTTAGTCGCGAAGGCGACTATCAAGGCCTACAAGGCTTTCAGCATTCAAGGATTCTTTATCACAACGAAACTCAAACTCAACGAAGTACGTGCTGTTACACCTATAAATATTTAGTCGTGCCCACGAATAATGTTTTCATTATAAGAGTTAATTAACTCAGCCATCCCAATGTCTATCACACAAACAGATTCTGTCAGTGGCTCACGCCAATAACGCTTTAGTTTGCCTAGCGAAGGTGAGATCATGGCTCTCAAAAGCTTAGCTCGGAACATTGCGCGTGGCGCCTAAGGTCTTCGACCTCCAATCAATTCATGGATCATGGCGTTCAAGCCAGGCCATACCAAGGATTAAATCATATCTCGAATCCAGGAAAAGGACAAGACAGCGATCTATACTATCAAAGTCGAGAAACTCAATAAGCTAGCTCAATGGAACTTGACGTACGATGACACGAGTCCCAGTCGCTAAGCGAACCGTGATCGAATCGCCTTTACGCGCTTTAAGCGCCTCAGCATATCGATGATTCCCTTAAAGGAAGGACGTCGCATGACGCTCCTGAATCAATCAAAGCTGACAACCTAGGGCCGAGTCTTCAAAGGTGTACTTTCCCAGATGCACGTGGAGTGGCGCATTAAATTCCACCGAGTGAGGTCGGCCGAGATGGCACCACACTGAGTGTACTATTGGCAAAACGCCAAGACATTTAGGGCTTAGCCCTTTGGCTGCACATGTAAATGTTCACTGGATGATGAGTCGAGTTATATAACTCCTCATCAGATGTTGGATTGTACATCGGTTCTTGTCTAGAGCAAGATTAGGTTATAGAGCTGTGAAACCTTAAGCACAGTAACGTTCCCGCCTCTATGAGGTGTATTGTCTCGCCATCAAGACAACAGGGACCAAAGTCAAATACGGGGAGACGCCAAGCGCCTATCATGCCGCAGTGTGATCATAGCGAACAGCTATATTCACTTATAGTTAGTGTGACTGGTAATGTTGAGGGTGCTAATAGACTTGAAGATATCCAATCGCTACCCGCTCTTTAAGAGCTAGACAAAATTTCTATTGACGAGTTTTTCTGGCCAGGCCTTAAAGGCTGGTGACTTATCTGACATGGAAGTCATTCAAACAGACCTTAAGTTGAACTCATCGCCGCTTCTGGATGAAGCTGTTCTAAAGGATACTAAGGAGCACTTGGTGCGCGGAGTGAATCATCGATGCTGAAAATCCTAGTAAGGAAATATCAAGACGTAGCGCGTAAAAATTCACCGTCTGTGTTAGGTCATAAAATTGGCTTGGGTTATTTAAACCGATATTGTGTTACACGACAGTGGATATTACCGAAGGAACAGTGTGACGTCATCGACGGCCACTTCCGCGCTAAACACGAGGTTGGCATGGTTCGAGGGAGTAAATCTCCCTATTTGACACCTATATCTGTGCCGAAAAGCCAAACGGTAAATGGCGCAATGTGCGTGCTTCTATTAAGCTTAATGCTGCTATCATACCTCGCAGACACCCATTCCTCAAAAGGACTTTCTTTAGAAAAATATGGTGGGATGCACAATGTACAGTGCGCTCGACTTAGTCGATGGTTGTTATCAGTTGCTCATGCGAGCTAGTGGTATTCCGCTTAAAGGAGTAGCACCCCAAGCGGTATGCTGTGGAAGTGGTTGGTAATTCCACAAGGCTTTCGAATGACCCTGCTTCTTTTAATAGTCTAGTAACGTAACTGTTCTGTCCTAATTGAGGCTCTCACATACTTTCGTTGATGAAATTTTTGTCCATATTCGTGCGGAGCAGGGCCAGTCGGATGTAGAAACCACATCGCTCATTCGCGAGCAGTGCTCGAGTGCATGCGCACAAATACGTTGTATGCCAACGCAAAAAAATTCCCTTTCCAGGAAACTTCATAGGGAAGCGAGACCTTAGAGCAGATCCTGCTTAGGTAAAAGCCATAGTTCATTGGCCAGTTCCTAAAACTTAAGGATTAGCGCAAGGGGAATCAACTACTTGCACAAGTACAGCGAAAACTATGCTGATAAGACTCGATCATTATCTAATTTCTTGAGAAGGATAGAGACTGGTGCTGGACAAGCACCGGAATTGTTGCTTATAAAGCCGTTCAAAATAGTCTCACCCATGCTTCAATTTTGGCGCTGCCGAACCTAACCGGCCTTTTGGTGTCGTCTGTGACGCATATGATTTTGCCATAGGCAAATCTCTGTTACAAACATGTGAAGACGGACGGGGACGCGTCATTGCGTTCGAGTCTAGACATGTTAAAGCTGCAAAGAAGAATTACCCTGTTCATTACAAAGAGCTACTTGCGATAAAGAATGCTCTTGTCGAAACCAGAGTACATCTACTTGGCTCTAAGCCTTATGTTACCTAAACAGATCCTGTTTCTTTACGCACCGCGACTAAGTCGCATTTTTGGTGGATTTCTTTCTTTGCCGATACAACTTTGAAGCAAAAGTATAAGCCGGTAAAGAGAATGCTTTGGCTGCTACGTTATCACGCCGTCCTGATTATGAGCTTGTTTATGTGACAACCGTAACTTCGCCGATTACTGATCAAATCCGTTCGGCATATGCCACGGATGAACAGTGTGTGGCTTTACTATTTGCTCTTCGCAGCAAGGAGTTTTAAAACTCGGACGTTAAACTGTCGGCTAAATTAAGAGCCGGCTTGCGTCGATATTCTATCGATCAGGGGCTTTTGTACTATTCGACTGATGCCGCGGAATACCCTCGCATCGTCGTTTCCTACGCTGAGAATCTAAGGCATAAAATCCTTTATGATCCACATTATACTGTTCTTAGTGGTCATCTCGGTCGAGAAAGACCTACGGCGCTGTGAGATAGAGATATTGGTGGCCCAAACTCTATAAATGGGTAAGCACCTATGTTGACACATGTGAAACTTGCTAACGGGTTAAAACGTCGGCACATACAACGGCCATCAGGATGGATTTTGGGTTTGGTCTAACGAAAGACTCGGCCGGTATCACGGGCATCGTGGTCTTTGTTGATGCTTGAGAAAAAATACTAATTTATGCGGCTGTGCCGAATATTAATTGTGGTGAAGGTACATCACGGCTGTTTGTTGTTCGTGTGTTTAGACAACACGGGTTGCCAGTGGCAATTGTCTCCGATAAAGATCCGCCGCTTCACGGGTACGTTCTGGAAGTCGATCTTCAAGTGCTTGGCGCCATATTGGACATCTCCACAGCGGATCATTCGCAGACCGATAATCAAAATGTGCGTCATTGAAGACGTTCTGCGTAGTGTGTGTGCTGTAAAACCGAAGCGCTGGAGCACAATGCTCCCAGTTATTGAGCTTGCGTAAAAAAAGGCTGTGCATGTCTCTACAGGTATACCCGTCCTACGTGAACGGCCACAAACATCCACGCGTTCCGTTTAAGCTAGCTTAGGGCTTGGTAGGGGATAGATATCCGACCGGCTTGCTGATATCAGCCCTGTTACGGTTAAAAAACAGGTTAGCGAGTTTCTAGCAACACGATGAAATGTTACGACATATGCGGGATTCAATGACTGACAGCCAAGACAAACAAAAGAAACAAGGGGATGCTAAAGGCAGAAGGTGTATTAATTCCTATGACGTCGGTGACCGAGCATTGCTTAATACTAAAAATCTACCTACACACGTAGTATCTGCGGCCTTCGAGACCAAATTGCGTCCGCGCTTTATTAGACCATTTACTGTCGTGGCCAAGAAGGGTCTAGCTTATACGCTATACATTTCGCGAAGCTACGTGTACTACGTCGGATTATTTAAGCCTTATGGGGACCTTTTCCATGCAAATTGGAAGGCGCTCGAAGGTGACTGCACCGCAGACTGCTGCATCCTCATCAGGATGTCCAGCTGACGATCTTGGACCTCGCCAAGGGTACGATCAGTTTGAGCAAAATTCTGACGGAGAAGTTGCACCTCGTGTCATAATGCCAATAACGACGCCACCAAAATTGTGGCCTCTTCCTGCGTTGATCGACGAGCAGGGGGGCCTCCAGTTCCACGTCGAGAGACTATTGAAGCGACGTCTTCGCAACGGTCGTACCAGTATTTGGTGAAGTGGCTTGGATACCCCCCATCTGAAGCTCTTGAAAGCATGAGATTCCCCTTACGTCGTTGACGTTTTTGAGCGCCGTGCTCAAGGTCAACTTGCGTCAATCGACGCTTCCCACCAGTAGAGGTTGGAAATAATAGATCATCAGCCTCAACGCGGCTTGGTTTAACGGTTGCATGAGCGACCGAAGCACTAAAGTGCTGGCTAGGTCGTATATTGTAATGCGGTCGATACACCGCATTTAAGTGGCCAGTGGCCTCCAGCTTTGCGAAATCAAAGCGGATGTTTCGCTCTAATCAAACGTCGGCCACATCGATAAAGTCTCTAAGAGAACATTTATCCTTAAGGAGACGGGCCCAGTGTACCCGTTTAGAAAACGAGTCCTTGTTTTCGGATTCCGACTCATCTGGATGTAAAACGATCTGTACCTCATAGGCACCATGCGCTTGATCGCGCAGGCGCGCTGAATACTGACGTGGCGTCACATTTGCTGGTGTAAGGTATCGCTCATTTAGAGTAGCGCGTGTAGCGAGCTCCGACGTAGTCGCCTTGGGCCCAGTAGCCCAGGCGTACAACTTACGGCGCGCAATCTCTTAGAAACACTCTTCCTCACTAAGTAATGCGAATCTATATTCACTTTGAGCTTTTGCTTTCGCAAGGACCGCAGCCCGAAGACGAGCTTGCTCCTCCTCGAGGATAGCTTGTTCTTGTTCTTCATCGAGCGGGTTCGTATTTATATTGGCCTCTAGGCCCGGTGTTCTGCGCAACGCGGATAAAGCATCCGCTACACCACGTTCTAAGAACATATTGGGAGCCTGAAGAGATTCGTTTTCATGCCGGTGCGTGCTAGCTTTGAGTTCTCACTTTTCCTCAGACTATCACAGTCCACGATCCTCTCGAAGGAGGCAATGGTCGGTGACCCATGCTCTGTGCCACTAGATTAAAGGGATGTTGACACAGCCGTACGGTAAAGCTGTTCGTTATTCAACCTCAAAGAGGAAATGCGAGCGAATGTCGAGACTCGGTGTCAACAGTCTGATGGGGGAGGGTGTCATGGGGCATACTTCGGTTGGTAATTGTTAATGTGGTACAATACACATAATGGGTAAAATGCCCCTATTTTATCACATGCTAATAAACTCCTTATAGCAAAGGGTTTGGGCTGCGGCAGATAAAGTCAACGCTTTTGTTATGGTAAAAACTACCACTCTGCCTCCAACAGCGACTGCTGTGCTAGCGATAGATCCTGATTTGAAATTTGAGTGCGTGATAATATCATTAAATCCGATTTACTATGGGTAATACAAGTGGCTGCCACCAGATACAGATCTGGTTGCCGAAATCTTTTTTTTAAATGTAATTAGGGTAGGGTCTTAAATTTTAAGACATTAAAAAGTTCAGGTCCCGCTTGACCTTAAAGTGTCTAGTGCCTTCCTGAGGCTTGTGCTGCGATTGTTGACAGAATACGCCTTCCTAAGGTGTTTCCTTTCGGGCACTAGTTGCCACTTGGTTCTACAAACCACTGAGTCCATTGAACTAGGATTAATTAAAATCTAAGAGCTTGTACGACTCATTGAGCTTTTTCACTTATTAGTTCCGTAGAATTAAGCGAATCTTTGAGTCTACGATTCTTTCTCTGACTGAAAGAGCGAGGAAGCTTCGCTACATAAAAAACTCTAAATGCTCGTATGAATCTCTAAGTTGTATTGCTTAGTGTCGTAGAATCAAGTGGTTTTTTCAGCCTATTAGTCTTACTCACTTTCCTAATATACGCACTGTAAAAATGAAAATCAAATTTAAGCCTGTTTATTATTTTCCTTTCACTTTCCTTGAAGTATTTTTTGACTGTATTCGAGGTGGTGACTTCAAGCAACGCGAACATATATCGACATTTAAAAGGGGACCCTTTCGCTAGTAATAAAGCAGTATTAGTGAACCTGCATTTATAACAGTGAAAGTGAGGCGTTTCCGAATACTTCACGTACACGACGAGTGGAGGGATGTTTAATGTAGCTAAGGAGTCTTAGCTACTAAAGGTCGACACTAAGAAGGCTTAGAATAGGGAAAAATAACACTGTATTAATATATATATATAAGTTCTTACGTAACGATCTTCTTATCTACTGAATAAGTATATGAGTATAAAACTATGTAAAGCGACTCCTTACGTACCGCTTGTTTGTGCGTCTAGCAGCGATTGGCGGGATTGCTACAACAGAACTGTTGTCTTGTTGCTACAAATATTTCCATGTACGTTGATATTGGACATGTTAAGTTAATTTATTAATAAGGAGAGATTTATACTTCCTACTAACTACCTTATATTTTCTCTTAAGAACATAATAATTTTCCTCTCATAGAATAATTTATTTATGTAAGGGGACACCCCATTACCCCCCTCCAAAACCAACATGACTGATGTACAGTGACATAGAGTACTATTGTGTTCCTCTCTGTAAGGAAGCTTCTGTTGGTATTATTTCAATTCCAACATTTTGTTTTCGCATGGTCACTAAGTCCGTGCGCTTCGCCTGTAAGCCAGCAAACCTGGCAACTGCAGAGCTGCTCGTCTTCGCAAAGAACTACTTGCCTTCGACTTCAGTTGGGGTGTCATTTATGAGCCGACGTCATCGTCCGACTCGAGATCAACCATAGTGGCCTCCTGTTCGCCCGGGGCCGGTCCTGTCAAATTAGCGGGTTCCAATGAGACAGATCAAGTATTGGTCTTGAGGATGTTCAAATTCCCAAACTTTATTGATGAGGAGTCATCATGTGATGACTCTGAAAAAGGAATGGTACTGGTGATGCTGAATACACCACTAGGAACGATTGATTTTAAAGATCACTTCGAAAAGATTTTAGCTTAAAAGCTAAATAAGTCAAAGGGAGAGGGGTCGCATTACGTTGCGGGTCGCTCCCGAGAAATGTTTAAGTTTCCTTCTAAGGATAAGAGGGCAACCAGAACTTCTTTTCGAAAACTTATTTTTTGTCATTTGAGACTAAAGAACGGTCCAAAATTCCTTGCTCACTGATGCAGGCTTCACAAGCCTGGTGAGGAGAAAACCAATTCTTAAATGATGCATTTTTCTAGCATCGATGGTACAATGCTAAGGATGCAAAATTTTTTTTTTTTTAGAAATGCTCATAAAAAATGTACAAAGCGTAGCCGTGAATCATGGCTTAAAAAATTGGATACGTTACGTGACCGGTTTGAGGAGAGATCAGTTGTCGTGTAGGCTTTGAGTTGCAACGTTTGCCTCAAGAGGCAGCTTTTCCTTGTCTTTCGTGGGAGAGGATAAATCGAGTGCGGCTTACTCGTCTGGCCCGACCGCCTACATGGTCATCACAGTCGCGACCTCCGGCGATTGCGGGAGGACGTGGATCGTGAGCGTCGCTGTCATCATTTACAGACGACGGTACTCAGTCTTTGCATCGATCGGTCGGAAGACCGTGCGAAGATTGCTATTGAACATTTGGCCCACGCACGGGGACACCAAAACCTTTGCAACGAGCTGGATCCAGCTCGTCGAGGAAACGCATCCTTAAAGGATGTGTTAGAGCGTTTGGTTCGAGACGTTCATTCTCTAACCGAGACTATCAGCCAATCTAGTCTGGTTGCAACCGGGAGAAGCCTCGTACTGGTGGTACGGGCGGAGACGTCTAACATTAAATTTACATGCGTACGCACTCTACGAGGCAGATCGCTCGTGAATGCATCGCCTTGGCGGTGCAATATCCGAAACGAGCCGATGTGCTTGGGCTGTAATTTATTACTGCCCACATTCTTCACTACCCGTTTGGGTAGATGTTCCGTAGACAGTAGGACTCGATCATAAGCTTTCAATACAAGGGCGATGCTCTTCCATTAAATTAGCATCCCGGTTCTGTTAGTCAACCGCATCAGTGATGGAATCCTGCACGAAGAAGACCACAGCTTCAGCAAGATTTCTTCGACGGACTCGGTTTGTTTTAGTGCGCCCAGAGCGCGTTGCGAATATATCATTCTTCTTTTCAGTGAGAGCATTATTGCTCTTACTGAGCTTGTCTTCTTCAATTTTGATTAAAACAACACCAGTATCCTTCGCATTGACTGTTGAGTCAATGCGCGATGAGCATGAGCAAGATTGGTCGCTGCTCGAGATAGCCCCCCTTGAACTACAGTTACACCTTAACTAGGTGGGAATGCGTGGATGGCGTAAGCCACCCACGAAGACGATGTATGCTTTGTTGAAGCATGCACCGAATTGGCGACGGCAAATCTAGCCATCGGCATGAACTTACTCCAACTCGTAAGGGAGCAGATGTATCCTCGAAATATCCTTTTCAGGACACGATTTGCATGCATGCCTGACCATCTGTCTCGTCATGCTCAGAAGCAGAAGTTTCAACCGTGTTCCAGGTGATCTGAACAGATGCCACCAAAGCTTCGCCCCGAACCGGGGACTCGATCCGAACCTGCTCATGGGGTATTCCATGGAGTCAAGTATCGAGTCGAGGAAGACGCGAGCACAGTCTTCGGCTGTTGTCAACTCCGGGACTGCAACACTATGTACGTTCTTGCTGACTCGATCTGCAACCACACGAATACCAATATATTTGTGAGCGGCTTCAGTAATTTCGAAGACGAATTCCATTGATGCGGACTGCCAACACTCTGCTGGAACATTCAGAGGTCATAACGGAGCACGGGATGTAGACTATGCTTCACCCGTAGGCACTTGCAAACGAATTTATACTGGCGAAACCAGTAGAAGTCGCAACTTACTGTGATATAACTCTTCTTACGTCCACGATGACGCATCGTGACACTCGTACATGATGCGTTAACGCAAATCATTGTGAGTTAGATCGACTGCACGAAGTGTCGCCGGCAAAGGCTGTATACTACAGCTAACCATTGCGTGCAGCGTATCGATCTGTTGAATATGGATAACCCAGCCACACACCCCTTCTATTGGATTATGACGACACCCTGCGTAAGAATGTCTTCGTGTAGGGGAAAATGAAAAGTATATTCGTTCTTATAAAACCCTAATACATGTAACGTACTTAATGTTGCAACCTCGCCTGATCTTCTTCTTGTGTCATTCACGACAGTAACCGCAACATCAGCCCGACTTACTATGTGCCGCAAGGGGTGTGTGGTTATGCCGAAAGGGGTGTGTGGCTATGCCGAAAGGGATGTCCTCCTTTAGCCATTTCCATGACGCTGGCGCGCATGACTACTCGTCGCCTGATGTTCCACTTTTAACACTCCTACTCGACAAGAAGTTTTTAATATTGGTCCTAGCCACGAGAAATAGAAACGTCTTTGTCAAAATGGTCTTGGTCAGGAAATTAGCGTTCTGTAACTTGTTTTCAATATACTCCAGCTAGATTACCTTGTTCTTGACTTGATCTCGGACAAAATGATAGCGTATATCACTGGCTTCGCACGACTTTGATATCCTTCATTTTTCGCGATACGATCGCACTTTGATTGTCCTCGTACACCATTACTGGACCATCAATCTTGACCTTCATCTCCAGCAAAAAAGATTCAGTCCAGAATACTTCTTGAGTGCACAATGATAGAGCCACATATTCGGCTTCAGCAGTGCTAAGCGACACATTGTTTTGCATTTTCGACTTGAAAATCACTAGTGATCTGTTCACCATCGCCATCACACCTGATGTTGAGCATCGATTGTCCTTGTTACTGCCCCAATCAGCGTCACTTAATGCACTCAACTGCAGTTCACGTGACTTGCTCCGATAGCAGTTTCCATTCATAGCGGTTGACTTTATATAGCGCAGCACTCGGATGGCCGCATTCCAATGTTCTTCACTTAATTTTTCTAAGTGTCGATTAAATTGACACTTCGAATGCAATATCGGTCTTTTGCTGGTTGCCACGTACAGAAGTGAACCCACCAAAGAACGATATGGACGATGCTTCATTTTTAGGTACATCACTTCACACTTTATCAAGTTCTGTCCTTCCACACCCGGATTATACACCGGTCAAGCATTATCTTGATTAATTTTTCAAATATTCTTATTTTAACAAGAATAGTTGAAAAATTAATCAAGATACACGCGCTTTGACTGATCTTGAGCTGTTTCTCCTCCATCATGTAGTCAAATTTGATGCCCAAAATAAATCGCACTTTCTTGAGCTGAAAATTAGTAGACAGTTCATCAGCAACTTGCTTAATTGAGTCGTACGAAAGACCACCAATGATCATGTCGTCGACATATAACGTCACGTAAATCCATGAAGAACTGTCAGATCGACGAACAAATACACACGGCTGATGCGAACGCTGTAAACCCCATGCCCTAAAAAACATTCGAGATATTCTTAAACTATGTTGCAGCAGCTTGTTTCAGTCCATACAGGCTTCGATTTAGCTACAGAACTTGACTCGATTACAATTCAACACCCTCGGGTGTATTAATTCAGACCTCTTCTTCAAGAACACCATTGATTAATGCTGTATCGACATCATATAGGAATATAGCCATCCCATAATGACAACACACCGCGAAAACACACACGAATTGAATTCATATTCGCGACCGGAGAATACGTAGTAATCAATTCCATAGGTCTTACGATAACCTAGTGCCACAAGCCGAGCCTTATATCGCTCAATATCACCGTTTATATTTCGCTTGATGGCGAACACCCACTTAGTTCCAATTACTCTCTTGTTTAACGAATTGTCCACGGGAGTCCACGTCTTTTTGCTATTAGGTTCCTTCAGTTCGGCCTTTATCGCTTCTTTTCACATCGTTTTTTGTGGAGACTTCATAGCATCTTGGTACGTTGATGGGGTTTCATTTGCCGCATTAGCTTGATCATACTCAATACGATATCGTTTTCAGGCACGTTCCACGGGTTCATCTCCATGTGACGAAACGATAGTATCTGACATCCCGACCGGAACCAAAGCTTGTGAGTCTGGACTTGGAGGAGATATTGCAAGAGGGTTATTGTGTCCACTAACACGAGATGAATGTGCATCCAGACTGTCATCGAGATTAGTCCATCCCTCCCAGGGCACAATGGCCTGAACATCATCACATCATCAATTAAATCAGCTGAGTGCATGTACACGCCATCGATATAGAATGCAAAATCATCTCCATGTCCATTCTCTAGACGTACACTAATTCTTGAGGAGGCGAGACAATTTGATCACTGTTCGTCTGGTCCTCGCAGATTTTGTCCTCGCAAATTTCGTCTTGATCATCGACATCATCACTCGAAGCTTGCGCATTTATTCCTTCTACACAAATGTGTGGGTTTTCAACGTCTTTATTGGAAGATGTCCTAGTCGTGCATGCCACACACTAGGACTAACATCTTTAATTCCACAACCAAACACTTCGCTAGTAATTGCGGACCCTAATGTTGCACATACGAAATACGTCCCGGTAAACTTGTTTCTTGTTTCCTTCGACCGAAAAACTTTGCTTGTGAAGCTTCTTGTAGCCTTTAATGCAAGTTCGCTCTTCTCCTTGCGAGAAATACTTTCGTATTCACGACGAAGCATTCTTTGGCTTAGAACAGATCAATGTCTCTCATGTTCTCAAAGTTTCTGATGATCTAATCATACTCATCAGACAAGCTTCCAAGCAGTATAACGAGCTGCGCGTCAGACGAAGATTCGTCTCCGATGATTTGCATGGACATGCAGAGCTCATCAAACTTCAGAAAGTGATCCAGTACACTCTCTTCCTTCTGCATTTTGAACTCATTTAGCTGCCGACGCATCTGCACACGGTTGTAAATACTTCTTCGAAGAAAAAACTTATTAATATCTCCCAAGCTTCTGCAGTCGTGCCTGCATTTCGACTCATGGACTGTAGCTTGGGGTGATTGATGTACACAGAATCGCGAAGGCTTTCATATTATTGACATTCCATATCGACGCGTCGGCCCTCGTGGCACTCGGTGCCTTCGTCGCGTCGATGTGCTCCAGTAGCCCTCTCTTGGCTAGTTTCATCCGAGCATTAAACTCCCATACAAAATAGTTGTCCATATTGTGGACATCATTCGCCTCACCCGCGTTTAGGCTCATAACCTGTTGGGGTATGACAAGACGCTGCGTAATAATGTCTTCGTGTAGGGGAAAATGAAAAGTATATTCGTTCTTATAAAACCCTAATACATGTATCGTACTTAAATATAACAACCTCGCTTGCTCTTCTTCTTGTGTCATTCACGACAGTAACCGCCACATCAGCACGACAACGAACCGTCGCCTGATGTTCCACTTCCAGCACTTTCGGCATAGCCACACACCCTTTTCGGCACAAACCACACAACCCTTTCGGTACAGCCACAACCCCTCCCCCCGGCTTACACCCTTAAACAGGATTAGCCAGAAGTACAAAAAACTGTTTAGCCGGACGCAGTTGCACGCGCAAATTTCACATCTGCAATATTGTAGGGGGTATACAGATTCCTATGTAAAAAAACTAATTCATTTCTTCGAGTGTAAATGTGAAACTGTTACTGATTTTTTGTATGTATTCCTATACCTCCCTACATAGTGTTCACTTTGAGCACAGCGCGATCGTTTCACTAACGTCGTAGCCGCGAACAGTCGCCCATCACCAAAACTCCTCCACTGTCATGTAAGCCACATAAAAACCATCTTCCAACACTCCTTCTCGGCCGTGTTGTGGTTAATGCAGGTTTACAAGAGCGCGCAGACTGTCAAGCTTGTGCGAATCCACCGCCACTGTCAACACGTCAGCAACCATCTTGTCCGAAGGTTCGTATTGTGGAGCTATTATACCACGTCTCGCTTGATCACACACAAATTTGACCCTTATGTCAATGTGTTTTGCTTTTTCAGGTGATGACTCCCCCTCCTAGTGCTTGATGGCAGCCTGATTGTTAACCATCAATGTCATGGGGTCAAGATTACGAGGCCACTCCTGCAGCAATTCCTGGCCTCCAATTAGCTCACGAGCCGCGTCTGAAGCGACGACAAATTCTGCTTCCATCTTTGACAATGGAACGCCATCTTGTTTCTTGCAAGTGCAGGTAATAATCATTTCATTTAACATCGTTATTGCACCTGTCAACGACTTACGATCGGATTTGTCTGCTGCAAAATCAGCGTCGCTATATGATGACAGTCTCAAGGGACTTCCAATAGGATTATCGGTGGACATGTGTATCTTGAGCGCTTGAGTTCCTTCAAGGTAACGTAGGATGCATTTCGCTAAATTCCAGTGGCGAACAGTTGGCTGATGTGTTTGCCTTGTTGCTTTATGAGCAGAGAAAGCAATAACTGGCCGTGTAGAGCGTGCCACCCACAGTAGGCTGCCCACAAGAGACTGGAACTTCTTCACATTTGGCTGACCTTCATCGCGTGTGCCGGTAGCAGATCTTCGTGTCCAAAAGAAATGTCGTAGCAATCGTCATTAATTTGTGTGCGTATCCCTTTAATCAATTCCATATTTGCTCTTGCAAGTATCTCGTTAATCACTTCTTGTTAATCCAAAAAAATATCCTCCAGTTTCCATCGTTACAATGCACATACCGAGAAATGACGCGTCATTCGCACATACCGAGAAATGACGCGTCCAAGCGCTTGATCGACAACGATAAAAGACATTGAAAAAACTTCTCAGATCACCACGAGTCGATGTTAGTTAAAGATCATCGACGTAAACACCAACAAGTATTATATCATCATCGGTTACTTTGTGGTAAGACACATATCAGTAATGCATCGCGAAAAACCAGCTTCAGTGAGCTGTCGGGAAGCAGTCGGCCCCACAAACGCCCAACCTGCTTTAAACCATACAGAATCTTCTTCAACTTTAGCACAAGCACGTCGCCAGTCTTGGCTTCAAATTGTTTAAGCTCTTCATCCGTGAAAACTATTCCGCCAGGCACACGCAGGTATATGTCCAATCCTCTTTCCTTGTCAGCTTGCGCATAGGCATTTGGCACATCGCCATTGTGAGCAGGAACTATGCAAATAATCACCAAAGCCAACATAATTTTGACATCCGTATATACAATGAACGGTCCATCTCCGAGGAGATAGACTCACGTGCGTAATGACGCATGGTCCGTAAAAACGATGAACGGCCTATCTCCGAGGAATAGACCCACATTCAATGACTTCCAAAACTCCAAGTTGGCTTAACGCAGACAAATTTTCGTCCATAGCTTTAACCCATTCATCCGACTTTTGGCTTCTTATAGCCTCGCCATAATTCAACGGATCACGTTCAGTGATATAATTTACTTCCGTCGTGATGACCCCCTTCTGATGATTATCATCCAGCGAAACACTTGCTCTCGAGCGCGTTTCATACCGCGATCTCTGCCAGGCTTTGTTTCACTTCTTCTGAGTCTTGTTACGAGTAGTTTGTTGCGCAACAATCTCTGTCGAAGCACTCGTTGCTTCATCTCCTTCTAACGTCACCATTTTATTGCCATTTTCGACATTAATTTCACGCTGAATATGTGAATTCTGTGCATCAGTCAATGTCTCGATATTTTCACATGCTGAGTGACAATGACCACTCTCTCTTCCTTTGAAGCACACGATGTCCTTTCACCTCGTCACTCTTACTAACAA
>NW_027152093.1:0-23596 GCF_004359215.1 Bremia lactucae | reverse complement strand
CTAGTCAGATGATGTTTTGGCAAATCACACCCCACGAGAGGCAAGGTAAACCTGCCTACTTGGACGAGCGGTGCAACTTATAGGGTGCACCAACTAAGTACCTGTTTTCAATCCTGTCACATGCCATAACCAGTTTGTCAAACTAGGTCTCGCAGCCTACGATTTGCACATTCTGTATGAATGCTCCCGAAGCGTAAAACTAAAAGGAGTTGCATCCTTAGCACGCGTCCAAGTGTAACATCGATGCCAAAAACGCATCGATGAAGAATTCGTTTTTGTTGTCACCAAACTGTGAAGTCTGGATGAGTGACGACGGGATCTTATACCGCTCGTTGGTCATATACCGTTCGTTGGTCATAGCAGACCAACGAACCAAGTTGCCCTTTGCAGGCAACCAAGACTCTTTTCGGGAGCGAACCGCAACGAATTGCGGTCTCCGTTCCTTTGGTTAATGCTAAGTTGCAGACTAACATTCTGTTGAAGTGATCTTTACAATCCTTCGTTCCTGGTGGTACATTTTAGCATTCCCGGTACGGGGGCTCTTTAGATCGGAGTCATTACAAGATGACTCCTCATCAATATAGTCCGAGGAATGGAACATCTTGGAGATTAATATCTGATCTCTCTCGTCTTAACCCACCGTTTTATGACAAAATTGCTCAGATAAAGATCTGGAGGCCAAAATTATATTTAAATGAAATTAGAGTAAGGTCGTAATATTAAATATAGTTCAGTTCCCCGTTTGATCTAAAACCGTCAAATGCGTTACTAAGGCTTGCCAATGATCTGTGATAGTACAAAGCCGCATGTACACACTCGCAAGCATAGATATCGCTCAGGTCTACGAACCATTGGTCCCTTGAACTAGGATTCATTAAGTTATACGAGCTTGTACGACTTACGAAGTTGTTAAACTTCTTAAGACTATAGAACTAAGCGACTCTTTAAGTATAGAGGAGCGAAGTAGCTTCGCTACACCTGGAAGCACTCGCAGGCAATTTACACTTGATAATTAATTAAATTTAGCCTCTTCTGGCATGGATATCTTCCCCAAACTTTCAAAGCGAAACGAGTAGCATATAAGAAGCTCAGAACTTTGTATGGGCTCGATCACATAGATCACAACCTTTCCCAGGCCCAGATGTTCTTGATGCAAGGCCTAAAGACTTAATATGAATCCTCTCTTATCGGGCAGCAAAGGATCACTTAGCGGAACTCGGTACAATCCTGTACCTGATCCGGAGCCTAAGGCTCGCCCTCTTGCTGTCAGTGTTAACACATATGAGGGCAAAGAGGAAGGAAATCTCCTTTTCTGGATTAAATAAACGAAAACGTCCATAGCCTCCGTCATGGCTATATTTAAGCTCGGTAGGAAAGCGAGTAAGTAAGCACTCACATGTAGCACGTCTAAAGACGTCGCACTTCCCGCGTCTCCTGCTGCTTTAGGGTGAAGCCCATGCCCCTAGAATTGCGTACTCCCTTAGAGACTCTCACTGGAGGACGTGCATCTCTTCTGAGAAGCGCGAAGGGATTGATAGCTTACAATTCTTTTACGAGCTCACGAAGCGCTCGTTTTCCCAAGGTTTTTTTGTGTAACAAGGCACATTTCACTAGTGCTGACCAGTACTAGTTAATCATACACTGATTACAGTGTAGGATAGGTGCCTCGAAGCTTCACGTACACAAAGGTACCGAGGACGATTTCTTAAGAAGCTAAGGGTCTTCAGAGTAAAGGTCTAGACTAAGGCCTTAGAATAGAGAAAAGGTAAGACTGTATTAATCTATTCACATTCCTACGAAACGATCTTCTACTTACTACTGAACCTATTATATTAATAAGTAACAAGGTATGGCACCTTCTTGCGCACCGCACAATCGTGTCTTAAACCGATTGGCGGGGTTGATTTAAACTTAAATCAACCAATCAATAGAACTAATGTCTAATTGCATCAATATTACCAAATTTGGTATTAATGGAACTATTGAAGTCAAAATTAATAAAGATAATAATTTTAAACTTCTTCATTTATTTCCTCTCATAGGAAATATTATTTCCTATTCCTCCTATAGGATATAATACTTGTGTAACGGGACCCCGTTACACTCACCACCACTTAACCAACAGTCACCATAGTGACTGATGTAGGGTGAAACGATATACTATTATGTCTTTCCCTTTAATTTTTGTATGTTGATTTTAACAATAATTCCGATTTTATTTTCATAAATTGATTTTGACCGAAATCAACATGGCGACTAATAAGTCTGTGCGCGTGGCCCGTGAGGCCGCAAAGCTGACAGCTGCACGGTACAGTGCAGCTGTTGGTAATGAAATTTATCAATGGACGCTAATACGTCTACTGCGGGGAATACGTCACCTACTCCCATTGGAGGTGACGATGACAAGTCATCTGCTACACCGACTGTAGGTGAGTGGACCAAGTCACCGGCATCGCCGGACTCAGTGTCTACTGTAAAGGCCGCTGGATCACCCGGGGCCGAGTCCGTTAAGCCTTCAGGTTCTAACGTGACAACTAGAGGGGTGATGACGAGGTTATTCGACTCGTCGAACCTCTTTGGTGAGGAGTCATCATCCGATGACTCCGTGAGCGATGACCACTCTGGTAACGTTAGCATGCGTCACCCAGAAAATTAAGTGGTCGCGAGGGGAAGAGTGCTGCTGGTGGTGATAGTTTGCATCACCAGGAAGGGAGTGATTCTAGAGATCGCTCCAAGGGCTAAGTTAACGTTGACGTTAACATGAGCCAACACGAGAGGGATCGCAATACGTTGCGGTTCGCTCCTGAAAATCGGCCTTGGTTGCCCTCTAGGAGAAACCTCATTCGTTGGTCTGTATGAACAACGATCGATGTCATATTCCGCTATTCAACTCATCCAGGTTTCACATGCCCGGTGAGGATGAGACGAAATTCCTCACCGATGCCTTTTCCGGCATCGGTGGTACTCCTCTAAGCTGACAAAGGATGTCAAACCTTTGCGCTAAACTTCGACAGCTTTTATACAGCATGTACAAAAATAGGCCGTGAGGTCTGGCTTGACAAGCTAAATGCTTTCCGTGAGCGGTTCGAGAAACAGACCGTAGTCGGTGCATGATATAAGCTGTACTGTTTGTCTTAGGAGACAGGGATTCCTTGCCTCTCGTGGGGGGACCCATGCTCCTGCTGTTTTAAGGGTGCAGGTCATGCCCCAAAAGAAAGCATATTTCTTAAAGATCTTCATTGGAGAACGCTCATCTCTTACGAGATGCGTGAAGGGATTGAGAACCTCCAATCCTATTACGAGCGCGGAAAGCGCTCGTTCTCCGATGGACCTTCTGTCAAGGAGGATGGGGCTGTTCGTACTGCAAGACGAAACCTGGAACGTCCAACATCAATTGGGAACGAGGCTCCTAGCTATCATGTGAGGGTGGATACCCTCGCCAACGAACGAGATATCTCGTTCGAACTCTATTTACCTCTGGGTGGTTCGAAAAGCTTTCAACAAGAAAATGCTTCTCACCACTCGAATCCGTCAATGGATGTGGAGGGGGGGGGTCGGGTTCGCCTCGTTTGACGAACCCGAATCAACATCATGATTCGGATCACGCCCTTTATTTTTTGAGAAAGGATTCTGATCACGAGCGATCCCGTCGCCGCGAGTTAGCGGTGATGGCTAATAATGTTTCTCGTGACCAGTTGGTAGATTAAAATTGTGTGCAGGTTGCGACGGATCAACTGGCGAACGAGAGGACACATCAGTTCCTTCAAAACGAGATGGTGACAGCTCGTCAGAAGATCATTCCCTTGGAGAAAAAATGAGTGGATCGTCTGATTCAAGACAATCAGAGTCGGTACCGAGAAGATACGGCTTTGGCTCGGAACCATGAAGCTTTGGTGAATGCCCTAGACTGTTCCGGTGAAATCCGGAACCGGAAGAAGTCTCGTACTGATGGTACGGCGGAGACGCTGAACATAAGACGTAGGATGCGTACGCATACTAAGAGGCAGCTCGATCGTGTACACATTGCCTTGGCGATGTAGTACACGAAACGGGCCGATAGACCTGGGTAGTAATTTATTACTGCCTACATTCGTCACTACATGTTTTTTAGGTTTACAGTAGACAGTACCACTAGGTCATTAACATTAAATGAAAGTATTTTTGCTCTTCCATTTTTGTGAGAGTTCTATTTCTATCGGTCTACCGCATCAGCAATGGAATCCTGTACAAAACGGGCCACTGCTTTTCTATCCAACAGGAAATCACCTGCTGACTGGGTTTTATTTCTGTTTCAGTGCGACCGGCTCGCACTGCGGAGATATTAATCTCCTCATTATTGAGGGTATTATCGTTCTCATTAATATTATTGTTTTCGGTGCTGAGTCTTTTAGCATCGTTGTCAAAGTCTGTAATATCATTATTGTATTACTGAGTTTGTCAACTTCAATGTTGATTAAATCAACATTCGTATCCTCGCATTGACCTTACCGCTAATGCGTGACGGCAAGAGCTAAAATGTCCTTACTCGAGTGAGTTCTTTCCCACGTAAATAGAATTCCCTCCAAACAAGGTGGGTGGCGTAAGACATTTACCAAAAATGGGGTATGCTTGAAGAAGCATGCACTGAATCGTTGATGGTAAATTCTATTATCGGCAAGAGCTCGTTCCAACTCTTAAAAGAATAGACGTATCCGCGAGAAATCTCTTCGAGAATACGGTTTGCCCACTCCGTCTGACCATCTTCTTAAGGATGATCAAAAGTTAACATTTCAACAGTGTTCCAATTGATTTAAACACAGTTTGCCAATTCCGCCGTGGTTCTAGGCTCTCGATCTGAGACCAGTTCGCGGGGTCACCCATAGAGTCAAAATATCGTGTCAACAAAGACACGTGCACAGCCTTTGGCTGTGATCGACTCCGGTACTTCAGCAAGATGTACCATTTTGCTAAAACGATCAACAAAAGCAAGAACACCATTGTTCTTATGTTCGTCGTCAGGAAATCCGAAGACGAGGTCCATGGATTAAGACTGCAACACTGCGGGAACAGGCAGAAGTTGTAATGGATCACGGGATGAAGCACTGGGCTTCATTGGTAAATAAACTCCGCATCTACTTGCGGATGAAATCATACTGGCGCGGCTTGTAATACTCGCAACTTATCGTGAGATAGGTCTTCTCATGTCCACGATGACCACTAATTGGTGTATCGTGACACTCATACATGATGCGT
This sequence comes from Bremia lactucae, assembly GCF_004359215.1. Classification (NCBI taxonomy): domain Eukaryota; phylum Oomycota; class Peronosporomycetes; order Peronosporales; family Peronosporaceae; genus Bremia; species Bremia lactucae. The sequence continues at coordinate 18,364 of NW_027152093.1, read as the reverse complement.
AAACGCAAATCATTACGGGTTGGGATGACGACACGAGGTGTGTCGCCAGTAATGGCTGTGTAATACAGTAACCCATTGCGAGTTGTCTTTTGATCTGTTGAGAAACTATTTAAAATCCTTTTAAGGATTGTTGGGATGGATTTCTAAGGCAATCCATCAACCCTTTAAGAGCCTTATCTTCTTGAAAAGCTTTTCTAATGTCGGAAAATAATGTTGACGACGAAACACTTATTGTTGCAACAGTGGCCGTATGCTCACTGTCCGCTTGCGCACCCCGGCTCAAAGTCGGGTTGGCGCGAAAGAGCATCAGCGACGACGTTAAGTCATCCTGTTTATTTTCACGGGGAAGTTATAGTCCGTGAAGAAAGACAACCCTCTCGCCATTCTTTGAGAGCGGTTTGGACCGTTTACGGCCGAGCGTAAAGACGCATGGTCCGTATACGCAATGAGCGGTCTACCTCCCAAGCGATAGACCCTAAACCTAGCTAGTGCGTATAACATGGCAAGGAATTCTTTGTCATGCACTGGTTAGTTGCGTTCAGCTGGTTGAAGCTGACGCGAACGACGCGCTCTGCGCCGTCTGTGTCATATTGCATTAACACACAGCCGATTGCAAAATCACTGGCGTCACAGACCACATGAAATGGTCGGTCTTGGTCCGCAATCGCCAGGATTGGCAATTGCATCACTCTTTGCTTAATACCCTTAAAGGAAGTCTGGCGATCAACGTTCCGTGACCACTATTTTTTCCTTCAAGAAAGATGTACTGTCGTTTCGGCGTAATTGCTTGAGTACTTGTGCAGGTACAACGCTAAGCCGAGGAACTTTTGAAGTCCCTTTTCATCGACTGGCTCAGGCCAATCGGTGATCGCCTTAATCTTTTCCGGATCCGGGCGTGTACCATGTTTTTCCACATTGCACCCAAGAAGTGGTATTTCGCTTGCAGCGAATATTCACTTCTTGAGATTTGCATACAACTCGTGCGTGCGCATAAATGTAAGAACCTGACGAACGTGAGTTTTATGAGCTTGCACGTCCGTCTATCCGTCCATGGCCCGGCTATGGACGAATGCATCGTACAAATAACTTTTTGCGAAATCCCGCACCGATCTCAACAGATCGGTTACACATCTGTTCAATGTCGCAGGGGAATTACAAAGCCCCTGTGGCATAAGTAGCCATTCCGCTTGGGGTGCTTACTGCTATGAACGGGATATATTGTTCACGCATAAGGATCGGATAGAATCCATCCATCAGATCCATTGGCGAAACGATAGTACTCTTCGACATACCATCAATGATTACGTCTTTTCGTGGTATCGGCGTTTGAGCCGGTACCGTTGCAGCGTTCAATTTATTAAATGCATTCACAATCCGTCATCCTCCTGTTACATTACGTACACATAAGGTCGTAGAGCTATTGTGGGCAGGTTGACTCCCTCGGATGAGCCGCTGCTATGCGGTCGGCAAGAACATTGTCGATTGCTAATTTTTGTTCACGAGGCAATGATCACTGCTTCATGACACAGGATTTCGAACTCAAAATAAGGTCGAATTCGTGTCGAGTACCCTTATCCTTATGCAACACACATAACTCGCACTCCTTTAATTCGATCAGACCCTTATACAACGGATTTTGTCTTCAAATACTCATAAGATTGGTAGATAAACGTTCCTCCGAGTCTTCTCATCGAGGTTACTTTCGTCCATCGATGAGCTGCTAAGAAACAGTTCGTTCTCAGTAAATACTATCGCCGACCGAATGTCGGCCACGTAGTTATCAACTGTGACAAGTACGCAGATCTGCTTGACTTTTTCACTACGCAGATTACGCAAGAACCGTTTCAATTTTTTCGTTGACAACTGAGTTATCTCCGAAATTGACTTTAGAACTGCTATTAGATCAAGTGTTTAAGCGTCTACACTTGAATCATTGTTTATTAAGACACTTATTGTCTCAGTTTCCTCTCTGGAATTTATTTCCAAAGGTACCTGTGAACCTTTGACCACAGGTTTCGGGGACAAGAATTTATTTGGGGAGTATCCTCCTCAACTGCCTCTAGCTGTGGTTGGTTACCACAGCGAGATCCTCAACGATCGACTCCCCAGTCGACCTAGGACTTTTGCACTGCCTCTTATAGGAAGGCGTTTTAAACTTTCTTGGATGTTGCTTTTCAAGCAAATATCCTTGTTTTGTACAACTCAACTTATTTGAGTGATCGAACTTTGACGCTGCCTGTGCTGTGCACAGCCGTCGGTAACTATATCCGCGTCACAATTGTGGACCTTCGACGCCGCCTGTAGCCGTCGGTAACTATGACCACATCACAATGGAGGACCTTCAACGCTGCATGTGCTTGTGCACATCCGTCAGGATCTAACTCCACAGTGAGTTGGGTATTTACACTGAGGTCGTGTGGAGTCAGGTAAACGCCTGAACCACAGGTGAGGCCACCGCACTCACTCGTAGGACATTCACAAGCTTGTGGACGCTCCAAGATGTTCATCATTTGGCCATCTCAGGAACAAGAGACAGGCATCGTCACGGCTTGATGCTGCCAATTTAAACATGGCCTGTACTTTCTGAGCCATGGTAATTTAAGGATGACATCAAATTTGTCATCCAAATCTGGTACGATATAATCATCATCGTACTGTTTAGCCCTTCATGTGTTTTGTATACCAACCACACGTTTCTTTACCGTTACAGATACGCCTGTTGCTAGGCGCACTGTCATCCTCGTTAAAGGGGTATTGCGCTCAATAAGTTTGAGTCTACGATCTTCTCGCGATTGGCGTCTAATAAAATTATTCGACGACCCACAATCGGCTAGGGACTTAAGTGGCATTTATTTTACATTTTTATTTTCAGGGTGATGAGGTTAACCTCATCCCGTGTGGCAGTTTCACACAATTTATGTGTGTACGGAGCAACTTTCGTCAAAAGGCCTGCAAATTCTTTTGACGTTGCTGGAACAGTAGGGCGCTCCGCACCTACTGACCCCGACCGTTTATGGACGAGCCGCCTCGCCGATGCGATTTCGCAACAGCGTCAGATATGCGTCTTCCGCTGTTCCTAGCGAGAGGTCGGTTCTTTTGCTCAGTGATTTTAGGCACTGGCCGTGGGGCACTACACTTATAGGGTAGTTAGTGGCCTATCTTTTGACAACGATTTAATTTTGTAACCGTTAGTAACTCGAAGAGCAAGGTTTCTCGCTCTCTGTATACGAGACATCCATCAGTTCTAGACCTATGGTTTCGTGTCGTCTCGGTGGACGATATGACCCCGAGTGACGAAGCCTGTTTCAGGCTAAAGCCCTCCTGTTTTGCTATAGAGATCGCTTGGTTGAGCGACTCTAATTCTAGCCAGAACAGGTGGGTGCACGATGGAGCTCGTGAGTTCGCGACAAGCTCGATCAAGACTTTCTACGAAGATGAAGGAATTGAGCATCAAATTACAGTTCCGTACGCCCAACAGACTAATGGGACGGCAGAGCGTGCTATTCGGACAACTGTTACAATTGGACGCAGTTTGCTGCATCACGCCAAGCTCGACAAGTGTTTCTGGGCTGAGGCAGCAATGACAGCCATATACGTCAAGAATTGACTGCCGTCACCCAAAGTTTGAGCATAAGACTCTTTATGAGATTGTCTAAGAGTCGAAGCCCAGTGTAAAACACATGCGTGTATTTGGCTGCCGGACGTACATTCTAACTCCAAAGGAAAAACGACTTAAATGGGACCCTAAGGCTCGCGTCGGAATTTTTCTCGGTTACGAAGAAACATCTTAAGCTTATCGAGTCTTTTCGTCGATGCAGGGCAAGTTATTATTAGTCGCGATGTTAACTTCGATGAGTCTGTTCTCGAGTTTCTGCCGATAAGCTTGGACGAAGATGTCGATGATTCGGAATTTGAAGATCTCGAAATTGCTTCCCCAAAAATGGAGTACAAGCAGACAGGAAAGCGAAAAGGTCGCTAAAGTGAAAAGAGAAACCTACCCAGGAAATTACCTGCTGCTCGACAACAAAATGGTCTTGAAGAAGCAAGCGCGCCCATTGAATCGCGTATGGAAGACGATGCAGAAAAGAATGATGACCAAGATGACGAAGCTGCTTCTCCTCTGTTTTGGCGTGCAAGTGCTAATGCCGTTGAAAGATCGATCGACTTATCAGAGCCTAAGTCTTTCTAAGAGGCAATGAATGGACCGCAGCAAGTTCATTGGCGCGAGGCAATTCGTATGGAGCTCGAAATCATGCTCTGCGTGGTATTTTGTGCTGCCGAGCTGCCACACGCTCAACGTGCCATTGGTACCAAATGGGTGTTTAAGATCAACCGCAGAGCGGATGGATCTATCGACAAATACAAGGCTCGCCACGTCGCGAATGGCTTCAAACAAAAGTACGGCATTGATTACACCGAAACCTTTTCGCCGGTTGTCAAGTATGTGACACTCCATTTCTGTATGGAATCATAAAAGAACAAGTTTATTGCGAGATCTCTGAAGGAGTACAGTTTGATGACAATTTTAATTGTTTGGAACTGGTCAAGGCTATGTACGGACTCAAACAAGCGTCGCGCGTATGGAATGAAACGTTTGACGGGCCAAAGGCGGGTACCGGTGTATACCGGTAGATACCGGGAATGACGTCATGCGGTGAAGTCATTGAGATGACGTCAGTTGATGACGTCAAAAGCTTCTAGAAGATTCCAGAAGCGATGATTGGCTACAAGTGTAATGGTTGGCTTAAGGGTAAGAAGCAATAGGTTTGCGAAGGAACAAGGTGGCGGCTTCGATGGAGCCGCCACGGGCAAGGACAAGCGTTTATGACAACGGACAACGGTCGGCGTAAGGGACGCCAAAAACCGGTCAAGGCCAACAGCACCTGTAACTACTTTGGGTAGCATGGGCATTGGATCGCTAAGTGCCCCGTGCGAATTCGCGAGAACACAGAACGACAGCGGCTACAGCGTGCAAACGTCGCGCAGAGTGAAGACGACTCTGACGATTATCTTTTTTTCGGTTGGTGGACATTTGAAGACTACCAAGTCAAGTTGCATATGGCTGGTCGATTTAGGTACGACACAGCACATGACGTACTCGAAACAGTTCATGAAGAATTTCAAGGGTATTTCTCCGGTGGACGTTCACTTAGCAGACGATGGTGTTGTCCAGGCAGTCGGGACTGGTAACATCGTGATGTATATGAAGACTCCGCATGGAACCAAGAAGGAAGTGCTTTGAGGAGTATGGCATATTCCGAAATTATCGCGCAATCTCTTCTCCGTTGGACGCTTTACGAAGGACGTGGGTCCAGTCACGTTTGAAAGTGACGGATGCTTTGCTAAAGCAAAAGGATTGCAGTGAAAACTTGGATCCCGTGAGGGTAAAGGGCTGTTTAGGCTATGCACGACGCTCGTCGGCACTGACGAAGCCAATGTGACAAGCTCGTCGGGATGCCATGGGGACACCACTTCGTACCTCTGGCATCTTCGACTTAGACACATTAGATATAGTGGTCTAGACACTATCGTCAAAAGGAACTATGGTGTTGACATTGATCTTGCGTCGGTCAATCAGTGGGAGCTGTGCGATCGTTGTGCGATTGGCAAACAAACGCGAGTGAGTTTGATGCAAAAGTCACCACATCATGCAAAGAAACTGTTGGAAGTTATTCACAGTGATGTGTGTAGACCTATGCAGTCAACAACTTTTAGCGGCAAGCGGTACTTCTCACTTTCACGGATGAGTACTCGCACTTTACCACGGTATCTCTGCTGCGAAACGAATCTGAAGGTTTTTGGATGCCATGCATAGCTTACAGTACTTAAGGAAAAGCGAAGCAAATTTGAAGCTTGGTCGGTACGCTGTCGGTTTCTTGGCTACTCAGAGCATAAAAGTTGAGAGTGGTCGTGTGCTTGTCAGTCGCGACGCAAAGTTTATGGAAAATACGTTTGATAGTGGGAAGCGCGACCGGCGCTATAATGAGGTCGTTATTCAAGATGATGATGAAGCGACTGAACAGGACTCCCCACAACACGACCAAACCGATCACGAAAATGAAGAATCTGCGCAGAATGAAGAATTTGAGCCTGGCAGAAAGCGACACCAAAGGACCCAATCGCTCGAAAAAGCGACTGAAGCGCCAAGGCCCAAACGACACAGTCAATATCAATCGCTTGAAGAAATGTCAGCTACAGCTCAAGACTTCGAGGCTGCGTACGTTGTGGATTTTCAGTGCGAGAAATGCCAACCACGTTCAAGTTGGCGACGGTATCCAATGACGCAGCTAAAAAAATGGAAGGAAGCGTGCAGCTTGGAAATGGACTCGCTACAAAAGAACAAGACTTAGACACTTGTGCCCCTGCCGTTAGGATGTAAGGCAATCGGCAACCGATGGGTATTTCGAGTTAAGGAAAACCAAGCTGGTGAAGTTGAGCGATACAAGGCGCGCCTTGTGGCGAAAGGTTTCGCACAAAATTCGGCATCGACTATAAGAAACGTTTGCGTCGGTGGCGAAGTTTTAATCGATCCGGATTTTGCTAAGTTCTGGCTGCCAAGTACGGACTTACGGTCCATCGAATGGATGTGATAACAGCATTTCTTAATGGTCAGCTCGACGGAGATATTTACATGACGCAGCCTGATGGCTTCAGTGATACAGCCAATCCAGGTTACGTGTGCAAGTTACAACGGTCGCTGTACGGTCTGAAGCAATCACCTCTCATGTGGAACAAGACAATTGACGACTTTATGCTGGGACTGGAATTCAAGAAGTGTGAATCCGATCACTGCATCTACATTTAGATGCAGTGATCGGATTCACACTTCTTAAATTCCAGTCCTAGCATAACCTGATTTTTGTTGCATGATACGTCGATGACTTATATTGGCTAGCAGTACCAGCAAGATGCTACAAGAAACTAAGTTAGCCCTGAGCCACATATTTGAGATGACGGATATGGGCCAGCTCAAGTAATTTCCTGAAATTGAAATTGAGCAAGACTTTGAGATTGGGGCACTCACGATGCGGCAGACCAAGTTTGCATGTAATATTTTAGCGAAGTTCAACATGGACAACAGTAAGGCCGTTAGGACGCCCCAGGGTCCAGGACTCAAGCTGACCAAGTCCATGTGCGAAGGCGGATGCAAGCACAGTGAAACTATGGTCGGTGTGCCGTATCGAAATGCTGTCGGTTGCCTGATACATTATGGTTGGCACACGCCAGGATCTCGCTGCGGCAGTTGGAGTACTTGGCCAATTTGTTGCAGACCCATGCCCAACACACTGGCAAGCACTCAAAAGGGTTTTCAGGTATATATAAGGTACAAGGACTCACGAAACTCGATGCCGTGGCATCGAGTTTCAAGCAGCAACTCATAATGGACTGCAAGGGTTTTCGGATGCGGACTGGGCCGGAGAGACGATGTCACGAAGAAGCACAAGCGGCTACGCTTTTATGATGAGTGGCGGGTGTGTCAGCTGGAAGATCAAGAAACAGCATACGGTGACTCTATCATCTACAGAAGCTGAGTACATGGCACTGTCAGAGGCGACACAAGAGGCAGTATGGCTTAAAACATTTCTGTGCGAGCTCGGTGAGATGTCCACGGATAGAGCGGTCAAGATTTATGAATATAACCAAGGCTCAATTGCAATGGCAAAGAATCCAGAGTATCACAAGCAAAACAAGCACATCGACATTCGATATTATTTTGTATACGACAAGGTTAAAGACGGTCAAGTGATTCTCGAATATATTTCTTCTCTCGACATGCTGGCCGATATGACCAAGCCAATTCCAGCGACACAGTTTTGCGTACTTCGTGGCAAGCTCGGGATACAAGGCCCAAGAGCTGTCGAGTCGAGTGGGAGTGTTCTTAAGGACGCTGTGAAAAAGGCGTCTCATGCAGCAAGCAGGCCAAAGGCGGGTACCGGCAGATACCGGTAATGACGTCAGTTGATGACGTCAGAAGCTTCTAGAATATTTCAGAAGCGCTAATTGGCTAGAAGTAATGGTTGGCTTAGAGGTAACAAGCAATAGGTTTGCGAACTAAGTCCTTTAATATATTTACTTTGCATTTTGCCAACTAGTGCTCACTTGACCTTTTCATTACTGCTAGCCAAAATTAAGTCATCGACGTAAAGCGCAACAAAGATCATATCTTGCCTACCACGCTTCATTTAGACGCAGTGGCCAGATTCGCATTTCTTGAACTCGAGCCCTAGCATAAAATCATCGAGGGGCTTCTTCCACATGCGAGGCGACTGCTTCAGCACGTACACTGACCGTTCTAGTTTGCACACATAGTCCGGATTGATTGCATCATTGAAGCCATCTGGCTGCGCCATGTTGATGTCCTCGTCGAGCTGGCCGTTGAGGTACGCTGTCTTTACGTCTATCCGATGGACAGTAAGTCCGTACTTGGCAGCCAAACTGAGCAGAATCCGAATAGATGTAAACTTGGCCACAGGCGCAAACGTTTCTTCGTAGTCAATGCCAAACTTCTGTGCAAAGCCTTTAGCCACTAGACGCGCCTTGTGTCGCTCCACTATACCGTCTTGATTTTCTTTGACGCGAAACACTTACCGATTGCCTATTGGCTTGCGCCCTTTTGGTAGCGGCACAAGCGTCCATGTCTTGTTCTTTTGAAGCGATTCCATTTCCGAGTTGCATACTTCTTGCCACTTGGCTGCGTCGCTGGATTCCATCGCCGACTTGAACGTGGTCGGCATTTCTCCCACTGAATCCACAACGTACGCAGCCTCAAAATCGTGTGCCGTAGCAGACATTTCTTTTACTGATTGGTATCTACTGTGTCGCTTAGACGTTGGAATTTCAGCTGCTTTTTCGAGCGATTGAGTCCTTTCGTGCCGCTTGGTGCCAGGCTCCATTTCTTCGCTCTGCTCACATTCTTCATTCTCTTGATCAGTTTCTTCGAGTTGTGGAGAGTCGTCATCGGCCAATTCATCAGCCTCTTGAACAACAATCGCGCTATTCTGGCGGACGCATCTCTCACTGTCAAACATGTCTTCCATAAATTTTGCATCAAACTCACTAGTACACGGCCATTCTCAATCTTTCTTCGAAACGATATGCTTTTTCATGCTTCGAGTAGCCGAGAAATGGACAGCGTACCGTTCGAGAGTCAATCTTGCGACGTTTTTCCTTTGGAACTGTTACAAATGCATGGCAGCCAAACACCTTTAGATTTGCCAGCGCTGGTTTCCTCCCGGTCCAAACCTGATATAGTGACTTTTCCATACAATACCTCGCGTTGGACAGCGGTAGCGAAGGAAGGTAGCGGTCATGAATGCTTCGCCCCAATACGATTTCGGCAGTCCAGCGAGCTCAAGCATACATCTTGCGCAATTCACGAGTGTACGATTCATGCGTTCGCCCCCCCCCCCTATTCAGTTGCGAGCGTAGGGTAGCGTGAATTTTTGCTCAATACCACGACGCTTGCAGAACTTGGCCAATACGCTCGAAGTGTTTTCACCACCGTTGTCTCAACGAAGAGTTTTGACAACTCCGCCGGTCTAAGTCTCAGTGAACGCAACAAACTTGGCGAGCTTGTTTGAGACCTCCGACTTGCTTCGTAACAAGAACACTGGTAAAGTGCGAGTACTCATCTGTAAATGTGACGAAGTACCACTTACCGCTAAAAGTCGCTGACTGCATAGGACCGCTCACGTCACTCTGAATGACTTCTAGCAGCTTATTTGCGTGATGAGGCGACTTTTGCATGAAGCTCACTCGCGTTTATTTGCCAGGTGCGCAACCATCGCACAGCTCCCACTGTTTGACTTATGCTAAGGTCAAGTGAGCACTACTTGGCGAAATGCAAAGTGAATATATTAAGGTCCTTAGTTCGCAACCTATAGCTACCTCGAAGCCAATCATTGATTCTCCAATCATAGCTCATAGAACCTTCTAGAAACTACTGACGTCATCTACTAACGTCATCCCCATGACGTCACACTGTGACGTCATTACCGGTATATAATGGTAATTATGGGTACTATCTTGATGTAGTCGAGTCGCTTCCTAGCTAACACTCTCACTCGACTCGACGATTAGGGAGACGCTTGAATACCAAGTTTGCTCCGAAGCACACAAAACTGCGTCGCTGGAATAGGCTTCGTCATGATATCAGCTAACTTGTCCAGAGTGGAGACATACTCCAATATCACTCTACAACACAGCGTCTAAATGACGCTTGTGCGACTCTATTGCGTTCAGCCCGTCCTCGGCCCTACTGTTCACGAATACATCGTCAAACGATGGGGCGCGTAGGCACGGTCCTGACGCATCACTTGTGCCACCACTCGGTTGTATGTCGCTGGTGCATTTTTTTAACCTTGAGGCATCACAAGCCACTTCCAAAGCATACCGCTTGGGGTGCTTACTGCCGTTTAGGCTACATCAGACTCTCTAATAAGCACCTGATAGTAGTCATTTTTTTAAATCTAACGCGAAAAAGATAGTTAACTCTCCCATGGAGTTCAACAAGTCAATTTTCCGCGGGATTGGGGTTTGAGCCGGTATGGTCGCCGTGTCTTTGCTAACTTTTCACCATGAAACTGAATATCTCACGAAATTGTTCCTGCTAGTCATGTATATCGTCGGAATACGTCTATTTCAATATTTTTGCCGTATAATCATCGGCTTTAGTAATTTACTATTTAAAATAGGATTAAAGGGTACGGACTGTATCCTTCTGAAATCAGCACAGAACGTGCATTAATATACAATATAGAAGATAGATAACATTTGGAAAAGAGCACTACAAATAGTACGCTCAGAACAAGCACACATAGGAAAGCGTCAGATCTAGTGATGCCGCAGACAAATCACGTAAACGTAAGCAAAGAGGAAGACATATAAGCTGACAACTGCATTAAAGAGTGTTAAATAAGAACACTACAAATAGAAAGAAGAGAAACTTAATTATATTGATAAAGTACTAATTTAATAATACTTAACATGCAATTGAAAGAGAAGTCTTCCTCTACACGTACGTGTACGTGAAGTGACGTAAAGAGACACACGCTTATACCTATGTATGCATAAGATTTCCGAGCGTTACTAGATAAAGTCGTAGTCGTTAAAAATGACGTTATAAATCGTTCTATATTGGTATATATAATGCACGTGTCTCGAAGCGGACACCAGAAGAATAAAGAACATACCCTTTAATCCTATTTTAATTAGTAAATTACTAAAATCCCATTTGATATGGGTAAAAAATGGGGTCGCCGCCAGATATAAACCTGGCGGCCGAACTCTGTTTTAAATTAGCTAAGGGAAGGTTTCAGGTTTCAATAATTTAATAAAAATGCAGTCTCCCTTTTGATCTTAAAGCGTCTAGCGCCTTCCTAAGACTTGCGGAATGGTCTGTGAAAGATAGAAGCCTTCCTAAGTAAGGTCTATACTCTCGGGCACTAATTGCCTCTTGGTTCTACGAACCCCTGAACCCCTTAAATTCGAACTTATTAAGCCTTAAAGGTTGTACAACTCCCTGAGCTGTTAAACGCTTAAGTTCTATAGAAGTAAGACTGTTTGAGTCTATAAGTCTTCCTCGGACTTTAAGAGCGAGGTAACTCCGCTACCTGCTACTATGACATAAATTCTGTTGCGGCTCAGGTTTGGTAATTTCAAGCGAAGAAGAAGAGAAACAAGTTTCCTTTAGCTTCTCTACCTTTAAGATGAACAACCATTTCTTCATCCTCTTGCACTTCATCATGCTGCTCCTCAGCATGCTGCACATTAGGCAGGATCTCATCATCAGCCAATTCAGTGTGAGCCTTCTTCGTCTTCTTCAATGGGACTGAAGAGATTCTCAATCAAGCTAAGATTGAGCAGTGGGAGCTGATGAATAGCAGCTTGAAGCTCTTATCCAACAGCTTCTCAACCAGATCTTACATAGCTGTCTGTGGCACTTCCTGTTGTCTTCCCTGGTTGTACAGACCAGTATGGTGCAAGTAGTTGGCAACAGTTTGACTTGTATTATCGTCACAGGCTGCCATAGACCAACGCATTGATGTGAGCTGGTCCACCTTGTACAACTTGATTCTACACGCTCGTCCCGGTCCAGGGCATTCTGAAGGTGATGACGGCGATTTAATCGCTTAAATGCTGAGATGATGCCTGCATCCATGGGCAAAATCTTGGATGTTGTTGCATTACACGGAAGGAGGAGAATATTGACGTGATAAGTTGAAGGCCGTCCTAAATCTGGGGGGAGCATTGTCATGGTGGAGAAGGATCATGCACGTATGTTTCTTTAAGGAAACAGCTGTGAGAACATAAACCAAAGGTTTTCTGAGTTTTGTATGAATCAAAAAAACTTTCATGACATTCTCTTGCTTCAGCAACCGTTCCTGAAAACAGAAACCCGTCATCCAGGCCTATATGATATAAAAAATTAAAAATAAAGGAAAAAGAGGGAAACAAAACCGCAACGTTTTTGGAGAGAAACAATTGAAATTAAATTTAAAGACTTTGCACAAAAAATACGGAAAGAATAGAAAATCCTGATTGTCAATTTTGTTGTTCCGATAGTAGAATCGCAGTTGAGCACCAGTCTTTTTGGAATGCACGCGTGTTCCTAGCAGGTCCGATGAAGAAGGGCAGAATCTTATCTGATCCGTCCGCATCTGCTGTTGAGGCGGTAGTAAAGCGAGTCTAAAGACATGACAATTACCTAAGAAACTATCATAAGAAGAACATCTATGAAACCATTCTTCTTACAGACCCTCAACTTGCTGTTGTGAAATTATTTTTTCTGGAGACAAGCTGGTAAAGAAGCCTGAAGAGGTTAAAGTTATCAGCCATATATCACGCCAAAAGAAACCTTACAAAACTTGCTTACCGGTTTCATCCATGTTGAAGACACTACAGAGACTGTACTTGGTGATTGTGTCCCGCAGACCAGGCAGAGAAACTTCAATTGCTTCAGTGTCGGCAGAACCACTCTCACTATGAATCCGAAGAGAGCGTATCTAGGTGTTGCGGTTGGAACTTGTGCAGCCAGCCAGCAGAAAATTCAATTGCATCATCTGGAACGTTGAGGCCTTGTAAAAAGGCCTTGGCTTTCTTCTTGATGAGATCCCCAAGGAGGGCCACTCCACGACTCTGGCACTGAAGGACCCGGAATGCAATAGCTTCTTCCACAATAGGGTGTTAGACAACCCGGGGCCGTTTGTGTAACGGGGCACCTTTTGCTAGTACTGATAATAGTACTCATCAACCCAAACTGATTACATTGAAGATGGGGTGCCTCGGCTACTTCACGTACACGACGTGCAGAGAAAGGGTTTAAGTAGCTAAGACGTTTTAGCTACTAAGGGTACATTTTAAGGCTTTAAAATGGGAAAGAAATACTATATTATTGTATAAAGTTCTTTTATAACGATCTTCTATCTACTGGTTTTAATATATCGATGCACCTCCTCGCGCGACGCATAACAGTCTTGTAACGATTGGCGTGGTTAATTTAAACTTCAATCAACCAATCAAAGAGCTAATGTCTTATTGCGTCAATATTACCAAACGTGATAATATTGGAACTATTACGTCAAAATAAATAAGAAATTATTTTGTACTTATTTACTCATTTTCTCTCATTGAAAATAGTATTAATTTTACCTCTTAAAGGTAATAATATTTATGTAACGGGACGCCACTTTGCATCACCCCTCCTTAAACAACAGACACTACAGTGGCTGATGCGAAGTGACAGAAAATACTATTATGTGTATCTCTGTAAATTAACACGTGTCTTATTTTAATTCCATCTTTGAATTGCGCATAAATTCGAAACCCGTGGGCGTATCCTGTGAAGCCGCAAGCTGGCAGCTGTACAGCTCAGCGCAGCTGCTAGTGATGCAAATCTTTCAAAAGACGCTAATGCGTCTACTGTGAGAAGCGCATCGCCTCCTACTCCAATTAGAGATGACTCGTACACGTCACCTGCTACTCTTATTAAGGGTGACTTGCACGACTCGGCGTCATCGACAGTCTCAGTGCAACTATTTAGGCCTCCGGTTCACCCGGGGCCGCGTCCATTAAAATTACGGGTTTTAACGCAACAACCAAAGAGGTGATGACGAAATTGTTCCCGTCGTCAAAAACTTTTGGTGCGGAGTCATCTTCTGGTGACCCCATGGACGATAATAAGCCTGGTGATGTCAAAATGCATCACCAGGAACGAAGTGATCGTAAAGGTCACTTCGGTAAGAATACTACTGGTGGTGCTAGTATGCATCACCAGGGACGGAGTGATTTTAAGGATCACTCTGAGAGTATTGTTAGAGTGAACGTTGAAGGAAGAGGGTTACGGCACAATTCCCTTGGAAAAAGCTCTGGTTGCCATCATCGGGCAACTTAAGTTGTTGGAGTGGTACAACCACCGATCGCTACCAAATTCCGATTTTGACTTATCCAGGCTTCACAAGTCTGATGAGGACGGAATTCTTCATCGATACCTTTTCCGGCATCGATGGTTAACATGAAAGCGAGCAAGGGATGTCACTCCTTTGTTCCGGAATATGCAATGCACAGGCCGCGAAGCCTGGCTTGACAAACTTGCTGCTTTGCGTGAACGGCTTGAAAAACGGACCGTAGTCGATGCACGCTACAAGCTGCACCGTTTATCTAGAGAAGAAGAATTAGCTAGCTTCACGTGAGGGACTCATGTTCATGCTTTTGTAGGGTGCAGGTCATCCCCTTGAGAAGGCATACTCCTTCAGAGACCCGAATTGGAGGAACGCTCATCTCTTGTAAGATGCGCGAAGGGATTGAGAGCCTCCAACCGTTTAAAGAGCGCGAGAAGAGCTTATTCTTTAATGGACCCTCTGAGAAAGAGAGCGGGTGTCGCACGAGCCCCGAGATGTCCATCATCAGTTTAAAACGAGGTTCCCAACAATCAAGTGAGGGTGGATACCCTGGCCAACGAACGAGGTAGCTAGTTTAAGCCCCTTTCACCCCGATCAAGAAGCGTTTTACTAGGAAACACTTTTCACCACATGAATCCGTCAATGGAGGGGGAGGGAGAGGAAAAATCGGGTTCGCCAATTCGCCGAACCCGAGTCGACACCGTGACTTGGGTCACTTCCTCCATTATTTACGGGAGGACGTTGATCACGAGCGATGCAGTCGTCGTCAACTCGCGACGATGGTCGACGGTGTTTCTTGTGACCAGATGCAAAGCTTTGCACTTGTTGCCGTTGATCAATCGGCGAACGACGGACACATCCGTCCCTTCAAAGACAATTCGTCAAAAGATTTCATCCTTGGAGGAAGGAATGGAACGCCTGGTTCGTGAGAATTAGAGTTTGTCCCGAGGCTATCGTACTTTTTCTCGGGACGATCAGCTGAGGTTCAGAGCCATAAGGCTTTGGCGAATTCCTCAGACCGTACCGGTATAATTCGGAACCGGAAGTAGCCTCGTACTGATGGTATGGCGGAGACGCCCGACATAAATTGTAGGATGCGTACGCATCCTACGAGGCAGCTCGATCGTGTAGGCATTGCCTTAGCGGTGCTGTTACGAGGTCTATCGTTCCATGAAATCAACATTTATAGGTTGTTAGTTAATATATTATCTAAAAGGTAGATAAAATTTTAAGAATTTTACACACACGGTAATATCCTAAAAGTTTATCCATTAATAGATATAGGCAATTACCATTATGGAGTTCAGAGCTCAATTAAAGCTTCTGAAACTCAAGCAAGGCAAGCGTGATGTTCACGCTTATGCCTAGCACATACGACTCTTAGCGAGTTGTATCACAAACAACCCAGTCCATGAACACACGTTGATTACGGCGTCCATGCAAGGTCTTACGGATGGTCCCGTAAAGACCCACCTGTTCCGTTTGAATCGGATACGCTTGAAGTAGCAATATCCTTTGCGCAACCGGAAGACTTCAGCTTGAGACAGGCTCAAGCTAGTTCGTCATCATATCGTCCTCCGAGACGACACGAGCTTGGAGGTCTAGAACCTATAAACCTCTCTTATGCTGAAAGCGAGAAACCTCGCTTTTCGACCAATCAGCGATTGCAGAAATGGAATCGCTGTCAAAAGTAAGGACACTACGCTCATGAGTATAGTGCCCCACGCCCAGTTCCGAGAGGTACTTTTTGGCTATCAGTCCATAACGTAAGTATGGACTGAATGCCAAAAAGGGCAACGGCCGCGGGTCTGACGTTGTTGCGAAATCGCAACTGCGAGGCGGACCGTAAAAAAACGGTCGGGGTCAGTAGGGGCACAACGCCCTACTTATCCAGCAACCTCAAGAGAATTTGCAAATCTCTTGACGAAGTTGCTTCATACACCCAATCAGTATGTGTCTCTGCACCTGGCAATGAGGTATTCCATCACCTTGATATAAAAGTGATAAATAATTTGTCACTTAGAGCCCTAGTGGACTGCGGAGCGTCGAATAACTTTATTCGTCGCCAGTCACTAGAGGATCGTAGGCTCAAATATATTAAGCGCGACATCCCTCCTACGAGGATGACGGTGTGTCTAGCGACAGACGCATCGATAACAGTCATGAAACGCGAAGTGAAATTTCACTACGCGTTAAAAGACTTAAAGTACGATGATGACTTCATCGTACTGGCATCAGATGGCCATCTGATGAGCGTCTTGGATTAACCACAAGCGTGTGGATGTACTGGTGGCCACACTTGTAGAACGGTCGTTAGTACGAGTGCACAAGATCACAGTGAAATTACTAACCACACTGTGGAGTCAGCCGCTGGTGGCTGTGCGAATGCACAGACGGCACTGAAGGTCCACCACTCGAATAAGTCGAGTGGGTTAAGACATGAATGTACGCCTAGCAGGCGACATTTAAGGAAGATGCGGGTTCTATAACATAAAAAACACGTTGATCTTAGGTCGAGTAGAGAGTCGACCGTAGAGCACCCGACTGTGATAACGCAACCACAGTCGAAAGACGTTGAGGAAATAAGTCTCCACTTACTTGAGGATAAATCTCCTCAAATAGTTGACGTAACTAGACTTCAAGATCCCGAGGGATTGATCCCTCGGCAGCCTGAGGATAATCCCAGGAAGAAACCGAGATATTGAATGTCTTGGTTAATGACGGATCAAGAGTAGGCGCTAATCCTTGATCTATATGCGCTTCCGAAGTTATTTTCGAAGATAACTCTATCACGAACCCTATAACCTAAGTTGTTCTTGAGAGATCTGCATGGTCGTAAAATCTGGTAGATCTGCGTACTCGTCACAGAGGACGATTACGTAACCGACATACGGTTAGCGGTAATTATTGCAGAGAACGAACGGGTTCTCAGCAGCTCATTGATGGACGAAAGTGTCCTCGATGTGAAGACTCGGATTGAAAGATACAATACTCAATCTTGGGAGTCACTCAAAACAAATTCTCCATAGAGGATTTAATAAATATCAGGGATGTATTCCCTGAAGCAGTTCCATGCGAGTTGCCTAAGGAAAAGTGCACTCGACATGAGATCGAGGTCAAACCGGGCTCGAAGTACTATGACATGAAGCAGGGGCCACTGCCTCGTGAACAAGTACTTGCGATCGATAAATTCTTTACCGATCAAGTAAAGCGGGCCATGTAAGGGAGTCAACCTCCCCACATAGCTCTCCAACCTTCTGTGTGCGAAAGGCCACAGGAGGGTGGCGGATAGTGCCCGCATTCAACAAACTGAATGCTGCAACAGTACGGGCTCAAACGCCGATACCTAGAAAAGACGTTATCATAGATGGTATGTCTAAGAGTACGATATTTTCGTCTATGGATCTGATGGATGGGTTCTATCAATCCTTATGCGTGAGCGGGACATCCCGAACACAGCAGTGAGCACTCCCAGTGGGATGCTCTGGGAATGGCTAGTGATGCCTCAGGGGCTTAGAAACGCCCCTGAAACATTCAAAGATGCGAAACGAATCTGTTGGGACCGGTGTGAGAATTCGCACCGAGTTATTTGACGATGTATTCTACCATAGCAGGGCCATGTTATGAAAGACGGAGGTGGAGATTCATAAAACTCACGTCCCTCAGGTTCTTACTCTTATACAAAAACATAAGTTGTATGCAAATCTCAAGAAGTGTATATTCGCTGCAAGCGAAGTACCAGTTTTCGGGTGCATCGTCGGTAAACAGGGCGTGCGCCCTGATCCCGAAAAGATCAAGGCAATCACCGACTGGCTAGTTCCAGTCGATGTCAATGGGCTTAGAAATTTTCTCGGTTTAGCGGCGTACTTGCACAAGTACTCCCGCAATTATGCCGAGATGACAGTTCATCTCTCGTCTCTTGAAAAAAGACGAGAGATTGTTATGGAACGCTGATTGTCAGCGTT
>NW_027152019.1:186-2981 GCF_004359215.1 Bremia lactucae | reverse complement strand
CACTTAGTTGAGTTGGAAGTTTGTGAAAGTGCCACCTTATAAAACACGTCCCTCACTCGATCATCATGAGCGCCCCCATCCTGACTATCGACACGCAGCATGAGGATATGATCGTACAGTGCCTCTCACTGATTATTACAATGGACAAAATGTCTTTAAGCTATAGAGAAACTGACACGTTTTTTGCGTGACAGCACGATGCGCAACTGGACTACTATGGCAAGCGTTTAGCCACTTGCTCGTCCGACCGTACGATCAAAGTGTACGATGTCACGGGAGACGTACAAAATAATGAGCAGATTTTAACAGGGTACAGAATTGTTTCCTTTCTTACATTAATGCAACAATACCATAATTATTGCTTTGTTTATTGCAGTCATGAGGGTCCAGTATGGCAAGTTGCCTGGGCACATCCAAAATTTGGTGTCCTCTTGGCCACTTGCTCGTACGACGCCAAGGTCAATATCTACCGCGAGCAGAGCTTAAACCAGTGGACGCAAGTCTACGTGCACACTTTCCATAAATCCTCCGTCAACAGCATCGCCTGGGCGCCGCACGAGTACGGACTCTTTCTTGCCTGTGCCTCCGCTGACGGCACCGTCTCGGTACTCAGCTACTCCCGTACAAAGCTGTTTTGTATTGTATTGCAATATACATTGTTTTTTTTCACAAACGATTGTATTGATTCTCTATAGCGGAAGGGTGGAGTGTGAGCCACTTTGAAGACAGTGCTTTGGGCTGCAACGCCGTGAGCTGGGCGCCTTACAACTCGGTCGGTGGACACGGTCCATCGGGTCCCATTCGCCGTGTTGTGACCGCTTCCTGTGACAAGACCATCAAGATCTGGAGCTTGCCGGAAGGGGAGACGACGTGGACCAAGCACGAATTGAGCTCCGTGCCCGTCCATAGTGATTGGGTACGAGATGTCGCGTGGGCTCCTAGTACGGGTCAACCCGTCAATTTTATTGCTAGTTGCTCCGAGGACAAACACGTGTACATTTGGTCGCAAAGTATGGACGATAGCGCATGGAAGCGGGAGCTATTGCACACGTTTGACGCTCCCGTGTGGCGTGTGAGTTGGTCAGTCACGGGGAATGTTCTTGCGGTGTCCTCGGGCGACCATAAGGTGACGCTATGGAAGGAAACCCTCGACAAGAAGTGGATGTACGTGTGTTGCTTTTTATGAATACAATAGATTGTATTGCCATCGGAAAAAAAGTGCTGATTGAAGTTTGTGGTTGTAGTCAAATTTCCTCTGTAGACGAAGCAGGTGCGATTCACAATGGCAACTAGGACGAGAAACACGGAACCTGCAAAACATACACGCTGAAGTTGCTTTTTATTTCTTTTTTTATACGGTATCATGCCCACGTCGGTAGCAGTATGCTATACGTTAGGTTTGCGCTTCATAATTACGAATCCATTTGTGTTGGAATTTCTCCTCCAAAGCCTGCACACACTTGTAATGGACCATTTTCTCGTGGTTAAAGCTCGAGAGCGTCATCTGTCGCTCCGACGACCGGGCTTCGTCTTTCTTCCACTGTGGATCCACTGGATCCAATCGCTTGCTAATGACGGCACTCTTTCGGTGCTCTATTGTCCGCAAATACCCCGCAATCCACACGTCATCGACCGTCACACAGATGGACGGAATGTCCGCAAGGGCCTCGATGTCCGTGAAAAACCCACGTCGATACGCATTGCCACAACACGCCTGTAATATGTCCACGTAGCGTCCATTTGGACGCATAAAGTACGGCACATACGCTGGCACGACGCCCACTCGATGCCACATTGGCAACATGCCCCATCCACACACGCCCAATGCGTCCTCGGGTTTGGCGACTGCTTCCCACGCTAGAGAAGCCACGAGCGCTGGAGGATAAACAAAGTCGTCGTCTAGCGTGACAATTAGTGTCGATGCATTCGTTTCTTGCCGCAATGCACCTAGTAACTTCGTGGCGGGTCCATCATCGACACACCGATGGACCCTTACGCGAGGATAAAGTTGTATTAATTCTGACGGGATCTTAGTATCGTCATACAATTTGTCAGGATGCCGTTTCATAGGTCCTATCGGGATGTTTACGTAAATCTGATCCGGAATTAAATGTTGCGTTAAAAGAGAGCGGACACTGTCCATGACATTCTTTAGTCGATTTGGCGTCGTGGTGAGGGACACGACGACGCGGAAGGGAGGGCGCCACGGGGGTGATGGGGGCGGTACATCCGAGACTGACCGGCCATTGTACGCGGTGGTGAAGAGCACTGTGGCTATGGGAGAAATACTGCCATAACGCACGAGTAGCTGAGTGTATCCCCAGCATAGGAAGACAGCGCAGGCAAATAGAAGCGCACGTAGGAGCGTCACATGTCGCAGCCATGAGTGAACTTGCTTACTGTGGCGTGGAAGCACGGGTTGCCGCATGAAAACGCTCCACTCCCGCCCCGCATGACGTAGCATGGGTAGAAAACTCATATGGTAATTGAAAAGTAATCTGATAAGTAATTTATTCTTAATACGATTGGGTTAAGCGAGCAAATTTGTCTTTGAGGGTACTAAGTTGGATGCATGCTTTTTTCACTAAATCCCAACTCAAGCATGACTCTTCCGATTCCGAAATGTTACAGAGTAATTTTGAATGTGATAAGTTTGAACATTATCATAAGAATAAAACATCCTGCAATTTGATTGCATACCATTCCAATAAAGTATGGCGAAAAAAATGATTTAGTTGCTGACATTTTAAAACTTATGCAATAAATGTCACAAACCTTAAAAAGGTACTTAATCT
>NW_027152019.1:0-86 GCF_004359215.1 Bremia lactucae | reverse complement strand
CTTCAGGCGTTCATAACCCTGACGAGCTTTCGCTCGGACATCAACGAGATCCATGGTCGGTTGGAGACTTGGCTCTCGAGATCCGC
>NW_027152092.1:0-23851 GCF_004359215.1 Bremia lactucae | reverse complement strand
CTAATATATCAAATATTGCGGAGGCGGCGAACCCGATGGACCTAGTTCTCGAACGAAGCGTCGCTTTCGCTTTTAGATTCGTTTCGAAACAAACGATCGGAATTTCCCTCATTGAAGTCACCGAAGCCCCACGGGCCTGATCACGCAAATGCGTTAGATTCTTCGCGTCATTTCCTTTGGCGTAAGGTATTGCTCATGAAGAATATCGCGAGCAGCGAGCTCCTCCGACGTCCTGGCCGTGTGACCAAAAATGCATTTAGATGCATTAGCATACAATTTATCTGTGCGCATACACTCGAGCACTACTCGAAATGGTCTATATAATTTTTCACATCCTACCGACCCTGCCCCGCACGACTATGGACAAAAAATTCATCAAAATAAGTCTGTGCATAACCTCAATGAGGGCGGAACAGTTGCGTCACTAGACGATTAAATGTCGCCGGGGCGTTGGAAATCCCTTGTTGCATAACCAACCACTCCCATGGCATACTGCCTGAGTTGCGCTGTAAGCGAAATATCGCTAGCTCGCATGAGCAGTTGGTAATAACCATCGACTACGTCAAGTGCACTGTACATTGTACATCCCACCACAATGTTCTGGAGAACATCCTTTCTAGGAATGGGGGTTTGTGCAGGTATAGTGACAGCATAAGAAAAGCTTATTATAAGCAGTACAATGTGCCATTTGCCATTTGGCTTTCTGACTCAAAATGTCGGTGTCGAACGGGGAGATTTGCTTTGTCGTACCATTCCAGCCTCGTGCCTAGCTCGGAAAAATTGTCAATGTTGTCACACTGTTTCCTTGGTAAAGGCCACTGTCGTGTGACAGAGTATTTGTTTCCAGGGATTAAGTCAATTTCATGACGGACACCTCTATCCGGGGGTAAACAGATGGTATATTTGACAGATCACATCTTAAAATTCTTAATCAAGGAATAAAATGGATCTGCGGATCTTTAAGGATTGATGATCCACTCCGCGCACTAAGTGCAGCTTCTGTGTCATCCAGGACAACTTCGTCCAGAAGTGACGATGAGTTTAACTTAATCGTTGGTCGACTGACCACCGTCTCAAGAAGCCGCCAGCCTTTAAGGCTCGACCGCACTCATCACTAGACATTTTGTCTTTCTCCAGAAGAGCATGTTACGAAGGGATTGCCGCAAGGCTCAATTCGCCCTCGATTTTACCGGTTACACCATTTACAAGCATATTCTATTCCTTACTCGTATCACTTTGTGAGGGTATAGATACTTTGCATCTCGCCTGCCTTGGAGTAGAGACAATACGCCTCTTAGAGGCCGGCACATTCACGTCTTCAAATTTTCAGCCTGTATAAGATCTATACCAGAGCTGGTGTCTACTTCGACATCCGACAAGGAGTTAGAAAACTCAGCTTCCTTGTCCACATGTCACTTCACGTGCATTAGAAGAGTTTGACACGAAATGCCCTAGCGAACCGCCAATAGTGTCACTGCTGACACTCAGTATGGTGCCACCTCGGCCGAACAAACTCGGTGGACTTAGACTTGCCACTCCACGTTTCTCAGGGATATTACACCCTTGATGACTCGGTCTAAGGCCAACAGCTTTCAGCATTCATTGAGGCGTTTTTACAACGAGTGTCACTCGACGGAATACGTGCCGTTCCACTTAATTCTGTTGCGGGCTCAAACTTAATGTTTTCAACATTGGGTTTATTAACTTAGACATTCCAATGTCTAACCCACTGACAGATTTAGTCAGTCATTCGCACCAATAGCGTTTCTTGTTGCCTAGCAAAGGTGGGCTCATTACTCTTCGAAACTTTGCTAGGAACATTGCGTGTGACGCTTAAGGTTTTAGACCTTCAATCGATCCATGGCTCTTGGCGTTCAAGCCAGGCCATACCAAGGATGAGATCATATCTCGAATCCAATCAAGGACGAGACCACGTTGCATACTGTCAAAGCCAAGAAACTTTATGCGTAAGTTCAAAGGAACTCTAGGAAGAGTGACACGAGCCCCAGTCGCTACGCGAACAGTGATTGAATTACTTTCATGCGCTTTAAGTCCTAAACGTATTGTTGACTTCTTACAATCAAAGACGTCGAGCATAATTGCAAGACGCTCCTGAGCAAATTAAAACTGACCATGGCTTATCAAAGTCCATTCACAGTCGCTTGAGCGACTAACAAGCCAGGCTTGTACTCACGTCCCGTGCCATTACGCAAAGAGCTAATTGGGGTTAGGTCATGTCTACTCTCACCTCCGAGAGTTTTAATAGAGCCTAGGTCTTCCCCGGTTACTGGGTACCGACGTTTTTCGCACCGTACCAGATTTCTGGTATATGTCGGAATTGGTGCTCGTTCGAGCTTAACGAGTATTTAGTTGGGGACAGGCCAGACGTAAATTTTTCTTGCTTCCGCACATAAAACATCTAATGATTTCATGCTGTTCCACAGCT
Source organism: Bremia lactucae (assembly GCF_004359215.1). NCBI lineage: Eukaryota > Oomycota > Peronosporomycetes > Peronosporales > Peronosporaceae > Bremia > Bremia lactucae. The sequence goes on along the minus strand of NW_027152092.1, from coordinate 21,405 downwards.
TGAAGTGCCTCTTCTCCTTCCTCAACAAGGCTTAGATCCATGGGTTCCGGTCTATTAGATGGTACCCATGTGCTCGAAGAGCTTGTTTGGTAAATAGGCGTGCTAACGCGAGCAGACTTAAAGTCGAACTCGGTGCGTAGCGCTATGGCAACTGCCTCTTCATAAGTAGCAGGATGAGATCGGATTAATTCCGTCCGGGCAACGCGCCTTCATTGAGACCCCCCATAAAGATGGTTCCTACAATTGCTTCTTGCACCGGGTCTTGATGCGTAGATGCAATGAGAAATCTCAACTCCTGGACAAAGTCTCCTAGGGTTCTTTTACCCTGTCGAGTCGCTAGGAGCCGTGCTCGCATGCGAAAAGCCTGATCAGGCGGTGCAAACATGCTGGTCATTTGCTGTTTCAGCGAATCCCATGAGGGAAAAGCGTCATTTATGGACGTGCTGCACGATAGTGCCCGCTCTACCTCCAAGTTTGGAAATAACCATAGCCACCTTTTGCCGTTCTGTTAAGAACAAGGCGGAATCAATGGACATTTCCATCTGCTCAATCCAAAAAGGGAGATTTTCTCCCTCTTTTCCCTCAAATGTCTTCACATTTACATTTAGAGGGCGAGCCCTCGGCTCTGAGTCAGGTACAGAGATATACCGAGTTGGCATAGAAGCCGCAAAGTGGTCCTACCTGACCGACCAGGGAGGTTTCGTTCCGCATGAAGGCTTCAAGCCTTGCATTTAGGACCTCTGGTTCCTGGGAAATAATAAATTCCACGCGTTCAAGCTCGAATAAGGTTTTAGGCTTGTCATAAGCGGCGCGTTGCGCTTCTGACAACTCTGGAACCTCTTCCATTTTCGTGATGGATTAGTTTTGTAAAGACTCAGGCGTAGATTGACTACGAGTGCTACCGAGTGTAGCGGAGCTACCTCGTCCCTTAAGTCAGAGAAAGAATTTTAGCCTCAGAGAGCCTCTTCGTTCAATAGAACTATTGGGTTTAACAACTTAGGAATTCGTACAAGCTATTAGAGCTTAATGAATCCTAGTTCAAGGGTTCAGGGGTTCGTAGAACCAATGTATCTCAGAAAGGCTTCTATCTGTCACAGATCAATGCGCAAGCCTTAAAAAGACACTAGACGCTTTAAGAACAAAAGGGGAACTCAACTTTTTTAATTAATTAAATCTTTAGACCTTACCGTACCTAATTTTAAGATAAATTTTGGTCGCCAGATAAAGATCTGGCGGCGACCACATTTGTTACCCATAATACAATGGGATTTTGATAATCAACTATTTTAAAGTAAAATAAAGGGTATTTTACCCACATAGTAAATGTACCACAACAACGGCTTTCCAACCAATGTGTGCCTCATTACAGAGGCAGTCAAAAACACGTCCATTTGGGCGAGCGCGCGTAGACAGGCACAACCGCGTCCCTGATTGCGCATGAAATGCAACGTCAACATTTGTTGGTATTCCTTATGTCTAACATTAACACCATTTTGTTCGGTATTGAGGTTTCGACCTCCAAGCGATACGGAGCCTTACATTCGACCAGCACCATTTGTTGGACACATTGCTGAGCTCTATATGTAGGCGGGCACGTCGTAATGCGGCCACGCTCTACTTAGACACACACCCTAGCACAGCGAGGAAGCGGTTTAACCAGCTTCTCTTGCGCGCAGTGAGGTAGTTGTGTGGGCGCGCAAGCGACCTCACCCAACGCACTAAGTACTCCGGTTAACTGTCGTCACGGGAGCGGTAATCCGGCTCCTCGTGCGCACTTACCAAGCAGGATGTAGTTTTCAGACTGGTTTATATTTTTAATCATATTAAATACAAGTACCTATTTTTACCAATCGAAATGTCATCTCTATAGATAACAATATGTATTGCGAGCGTATCTTTCTAGATACCTCGCGTAACGGATGACGCTAGGCGTCATCCCTCGTAATGTGAATGCACCGATGTGCATCACATACACAAGGGTTGGTCACAAATGTGCACCACACCCGAGTGCTGGGTCTAGTTACTATAATTTAGTAATTGACCATCCCCTTAAGTACACCAAGTGTACTTAACGGGAACTGTGTTACATTCGGGCAACTTTAGCCCGTTACACTCTAGGCACGTTTTTTAAATTGTTATGACATAGGCGGCCAATATACTAATGGCATAAGGCCTTTCGGTGCGCGTTCTCTTTTAGCAACGCCAAATAGGCAGCCTCCGCATGTATAATTAGCTGTACTCGAAATAGCGGGACCAAGCCGGGCACATTCTTAGACTCGGCTTTGATATTGTCGATTACCAGATCAGGAGCAAGCTTGGTATGAGCGAGCGTAAATTTTTATGCATACGCCAACAGCTGACGCTTACCTAAATGTAGCGATAGTGTGAACGACTATCAGTAGACAGCGAAGGCCTACATGATACCTGCATCTTCCTACGATGTTCCGCTATAAAAATATGCTGCAGCGAGTGTATGCTCGAGATTTTGCTCGACCTCTAAAATGAAGATTGCGTGGGCTAAAATTGAAGCTTCATTGTAAGGGTGGTCGATTTGGTCATTTTCGCCTCGCGAACCAGATGCGAAGATTTTCATTGATCTTCCTATCCGACGAATTTAATTAAACCGATGATAGGATTCAATTCAGGCATCAGTAAATCAGCCTGAGCCGGCACGTTGATCTTAGTGTAGGCTTTAATCAAGAGCATTCTCATCGACATGCCTCTAACTGAGCGCTTTTCACTGGGATGCCCTGCGTAAACATGTGACGGATTCGCTCAGGAACAACTTACCATGCATCTTACGCAGTACTCATAATAAGTGTATTTTAATCGGGGGGAATTACCTCAAACGTCGCAAATGAATCTCGCGCTGGAACGGAGATAGTGTGCAGCACAAGGAACACCTGTTTATTTTACTTAGCTAGCTCTACGTCGTAACTAAGTATACTTACTAAACAATGTAGAGCAATAAGAAACTGTTTCTTGTCGTCATTATTTTTAATATTGATATCCTTCTATGGCTATTATGGCGGTAGGCTCCGAGCCACGTAGACCTTTATCCAAATGTAAACTAGAATCGGTTGCCGCACTCGATCTTTACAGCCTTACCAAATATACATCAGCCAAAGGATCATACTTCCCTAAAATTTTACTTAGTTAAATTGTATACCAACTGGCATTCTTTCTTAATTTTAATAACGACCTGGCAATAAAATTCAATTTAAATAACTATATAAAATATTCAAAACATAACTACCCTACGTTCTTCCGATCACTTTCTTAAAATGGACCCGCAGCAGTCGACAATGTTTACAACGTTATCGGAATGGCGCCGGGACCTCTTGTGTGGAATGGGGGTAAATTACGACTGAATTAATTTAGTTTTACTAACCGATACTTTTGGTTCACTCCTTAAGGTATCGCCTATCCTAAATCTAATTCTTACGAAGTATCATATCTCCTAATTGCGCAAACCTTATACTTGTTTTAATTATGGCGCATATGTAAATTTGAATTAAAGAAAATGAATGGTTCAATAGATGAATCGAAATGAGTGGCCAAGGGCTTAGCGAGTTAACTGGTCCTGACATCCTCCCCGATTTGATCTCTCGTTGACGCTGATTGAAGTCGGCGACGAGGTCCTTCCAGTGGGAGACATGGCGAATATTTTTCTCTTTTTCTTAGCTTGCTTCTTCCTTAGTTTCGCCATGCCATTGTACGAGCCAGTATGGTTAGCGATTGAGTTGGCTTTCTTCAACAGACGTTCAATAACTTGAAAATGATCCGCTGTGCCATTATCCACGAATTGTGATGCTTTCGGTATCGGGCGACTTCGAAACCTTTCCGGTGTCGGTTCATACTTGATAGAACATCAACATTAAAGGTTGGAATAATCCTATTCATAGTTTGTGGTAACTCAAGCTTGCCACATTAGAATTAAACATTTTGATAGTTTCGAATGGTTCCACCTTTCTTGCCGCAATCTTGGCTCTTGGTGTCCCATATTTTTCGCAGCGTGTTTAAACGATATTTTGCGAGTATCAAGTATAAGTAGATCTCCAACTTTGAATTCGACCTGATTTATTCGGCGCTTTTGATCGTAATATTGCTTTTGCGAAGCTTGTGCTATCAACAGATTTCTGCGAGCCTGATCGATGATATTTGCTCGTACTTCGATAAACTCTTTTGCGTAAACGTCAATATCCTTTGGTTGACTAGTCCAGCCCAGTGACTTTTGCCATGCAGAGCGTTCCCTTCTTCCCGTATCTATTTCAAAGGAAGAGTATCCAGTAGATGCACGAACCAGTATAGACGCATACTCTATGCTTCCCAAGTGTTCGGTCCTGTCAGTGCCATGGTAAGATGCTATGCGATTGAGTGCGTCTTCTACCACAAGGTTCTGGCGCTCGGTCTGTCCATCGGCTTAAGCCCGATAAGCGGTTGTAATACTTAGACGAACACCGATGATCGTCATCAATGACTTCGAAAACATGGACGTGAACTTGCTATCTCGGTCACTGATATTAACTGCGGGAATACCATGGTGTCGAATGACAGCATCAAAAAATACTTTTGCTGTGGTGCATGCATCGTCCTTATCGTGCACTGCTGCATACTTCGTGCGTTTGGAAAACTTATCGACAACAGTTAGGATGGCAAATCCATTGGAAACAGGAAGCCCTCTTATAAAGTCCATTGATACCACTTGCCAGCAAGCATCCGGTATTGGAATTGGCATAAGTAATACGTTGTTTTTTTGTTAATTATCATGTTTCCGACGTGCGCAGGTTTCCCAAGTTTTGACATATTCCTTGACGTTTCTCTGCAACGATTTCCGGTAATACCACTGAGCAACTCGCAAGAATGTTCTGCGATTGCCCGGCAGAGCAGCTATTGCCGAATTATCATATTTCGATATTACATTCGTTCGCAAGCGGTTGTTGTTGAGCACGCAAAGACGTTTAATGTGCGCAAAAACAACAATTTCTCTTGCTTCACAATCAATAAACTTGTTTCGGAGCTTTTCCATGCTTCTTTAGGCAATTCTGGCAAAGCCTTATTGAAGTAGCTTACGAACTTCTGTTGACAACTCGCCATACGACACTGTCATTAAGGCAGCAACTTGCAGAGTCTCAGCTTCCTCCCGGGGCAGAGTTGGCACCGAGGGCGAACAAAGTAAACGTGTACCTCGTTGTTGGCAACTAGAAAATCGCACTTATGAAAGCGGATATTGTCCACGACAGAATCATCAGGCCGGCGCGAAAGCGCATCAGCTACAACGTTTAAAGCACCATTAATGTGGTGTATAGTAAACGCGTATTGAGCGAAGGTGGTCAAGTATCGAGCCAACTTCGGCGAGACTGACGGATGATGAAGAAGCCAAGAGCAGGCGCTATTGCCCATTTTTCTAACCCCTCTTTTATTGCAAATAGATCCTTCTCACGAGCAGGCCAACTAATCTCACGGATTCCAAGTTTCTTTGAGTAAAACGCTACTGGATGGTCATGTCTATTGATAAATTGCGATAAGTCGCCACCAATGCACGACCCCGATGCATCCGTAGTGAGAACAAACGGGCGTGAAGAGTTAGGCAAAGTCAGCACAGGTGCAGCTTGTAAGGCAGACTTCAGCCTTACGAGCAAATCCTCTTGTTCTGCATTCAAGACCCATGAAAAATCTTTCCTAACGAGATGGCTCAACGGCAGAACTATTTGCGCAAACTGATGAATAAAGCGGCGATAATAACAAGCAAGACCAAGAAAACTTTGCGATTCCTTTACAGAGGTAAGTGAAGGCCACTTCGCGATTGCTTCCGCCTTTGTTTTCGATAAATAATCCGTCACCAGAAACAGCGTGCCCCAAAAAGCTGACCTCTTGACGCGCGAACTTGCACTTACCAATGTGAGCGAAGAGTATTCACTTGCGTAAGACGTCGAACACGATAGCATGAAATAATTGACCCCAGTATTACATTAAAAGTAATTAATAGCCAATGGTGTCAGGGTTATGAATGTTCAGATAATTTAGAATTTTCAGAAGTACCTTTTTTTGAGACGGAAAAGATGCATGTACCATCCAAATATACAACAACGAATGAGAACTTTTCAAAAAGAACACGCATCAAGCGCGACGAAATGCGAGGCATTCCAGCAAGGCCCATCGGCGCAACGCACCACTGATATGTCTCATTTGATTTACGAAACGCAGTGTACGTTTTGCTATCCGGATGAATATGCCTCTGATGGTACCCTTGAGCTAAGTCAATGACTGTGAAGTAGCTCATACCATACATCTTATCGAATAATTTATCGATTCGCGGCAAAGGTATTTTAGGGACGACTGACGTTGAGTTGACGTAACGAAAGCCAATCACCCAACTGAGCAAAATGTTCGCGTTTCCGGATCGAATCCATTCCGAACGAGATACACCTCGTACCGATCGTTGGGTCATTTTAAGGAATGCCGAAGATGTTTGATACCCAAAGCGAGTCTGAAAGCTCGATCTATCCGCATGAAAGGTTCTCATCGACGAACTTCTGTAAAGCCTTTTGTTCAGCTTGTGAAAGTCGAAATGGCGAACGATTACTCGGTTGCACACCGGGCTGTATATTGATACCAAACTCCACCGACCGATGAGGAGGCAATGAATTCGGTAACTTTTCTGGGAATACATCTTTATAGGAATCGAGTAAAGCCTTCAATCGTTTTCACGAGGTTTTGTAAATTCCGACTCTTGATAAATTTTGACACGATAGACTTCTTCAAATTGTGATGTCTTCAATTTCCTTAAGAAGTCAGCAGAGGAATAATGACCGATTCACAACCTCATCATATGGTATGTCACCACTTTTGAACGAAACTTGATGAGTACGTCAATTAATGATTGGCTCGTGCGCAGCACACCAGGGCTTACCCGGAATTACATCATGGCAATTGCTCATTGGCCACTCAATGACCGGAACGTCAGAAATTCGATTATCATCAAATGGGCTATTGGCGACTCCTTTCTTCACTTATTTTTGGTGTTATTAGTGCCTTCGAAACGAGTGACTTGAAAGCCATTTCAGGACATGACGCATTGCAGCAAACTCGGCTTCACCCCATTGCATGTGGCGCCAGAATCGAGTATCATATTGACAGCACGATCGTCAAGATGACCCTTTTAGATGATCAAATCTTTTCCCGTGAAGGAAGCAAAGTCAGCTTCACATAGTGTGGTGATAGCTTCGTTTGACGCAGTCGCGATGGTTTCTTCTTTAACTGACTCATTCACGAAATAGTTGGCGTTCGCACGATCGCGACGATATCCGTTGCCGCGATTATTTTGCTGGTTCCTGCGCTTGTAACACTGCTGAATCGTGTGCCCCAGTATTTTGCAGTATGCACACTTTCGTTTATTTCGACGTCGATTATGGACGCAAGAAGACCTATTAAATGGCCGAGCATTGCCGATTTCCATCGGCTCTGGCTTCTTGTTTAATTCTCTGGCCACATTTTGTGGACCAGGACGAGGTTTTGTAGCGTTGTGGTGATGATAAACACCCGAATGTGTGCGTTCAAAATCGAGCGCCACAGTAATAGCATCCTACAGTGCGTTTCCCCGTCGATATTGAACTTCTTCTTGAGTTCTTGCTTTAAACCCTCGTTGAAAATAGATGAAATGTCAACTCGAGTCATGTCCTCAACTTGCGAAATAATGTGTCGAGATTTCGCAATGTAGTCCGTTAAGCCTTTGCAATTGGCTTGTCTCAGCCGATGCAGATCGTCTCGAAGACGTTGTTGCAGATCCGCAAAGACGAATTGTTTTTTTTTCACTGCTAGAGAAAACTCATCGGCTGAGTGAATTTCTTTTTTGATGCAGCAAGAGCCATTGTGCTGCTGGTCCTCGCAATGAGCTTCCTAGTACGGCAAGTACTTGAGGAGCCTTTGCGTCCTCTTTCCACTTCTTACCGTGCGCAATAAAATATTGCTGTACTTGCGCGTAATAAAGGCGAACCGACTCTTCGCTTTTTCCGCTTTACGTCGGCATCCTTAGCCCGTCCACCTTAAGCCCACCTATCTTTTAGGAATTAGCGAATGTTTTGATTAACTCTTGTTGTTGCTGTAGCATGTGCATCATTTGCTGCATTAGCTCGGCGTTTGAGGGTTGCCCATAATGGAAGAAGAATGTGTTCGGAACTATAAAAAGACTAGGCTCTTAAGTTGAACCGAAGATCCTTAAAAATGGTGCGCTCGGCTTCTTCTAAAAGCGCGTATACCTCGTGTAACGGAGCTGATAAGGTGGACTCTTGCTTGGGCAGGCATCCTTTCTCCTTGGTGAGTTGCTTTGCTAAGATCTTTGCAATGCGTCGGGCCTTTTGTAATGCGTCGGGTCTTTTGTAATGACGCAGGCAAATCGTTCGCAGTCTTTGCAGACTTTTCACCGTACTCAAAGAGGAAAGCCTTACTACAGTAGTATGGAATCTGATTATTAGCTTTTAGCTTTTTGCTCATAAATCTCAACGACTTTCTTTAGCCATTAAGCGTAATGGGTAAGAGATTCAATCTTATTCCAGATGGATTAACTGTTTCACCGTGTTAAGCCGGTCCCAACCTCACACAGACTAAGCGACTATATCTGTCAGGCAGACGCTTAGAGTTACAGTGGATACTGAAGCCACACAATCAAAACTGCTACGCAGCGCTTCCAAAGGAATGGAGCAGTTGACTGCGAGCGGAAATTCCCACGCTACAAGCAGTACGTTACTGGCTGCGAGTGGAATCCCTTACGCTACAAGTAGTGCTGGGCAATCCAACGCAGTGCAATCCAGCGAAGCGCGAACGGACGGCAAAGAAGCGAGCGGACGGCGAAGAAGCGAGCAGACGGCGAAGAAGCGAGTAGACGGCGAAGAAGCGAGCGGACGGCGAAGAAGCGAGCGGACGGCGAAGAAGCGAGCGGACGGCGAAGAAGCGAGCGGAAGACCAACAAGTGGTACCACTTGTGAGGAATGAGGGTAAATTACGACTGAATTATTTTTTTTGCTTTACTAGCCGATACTTTTGGCTCATCCTCTAAGGATCGCCTATCCTAAATCTAATTATTACTAAGTATCATCTCTCCTTATTGCGCCAACCTTTTTACTTGTTTTTATTATGGCGCATATGTAATTTGAATCAATAGAAAAGGAATGGTATAAAAGATAAATCGAAATGAGTGGTCATGGGCTCAGCGAGTTGAATGGTCCTGACAATCTCGCGCTGGGACGGAGATAGTGTGCGGTACAAGGAACACCTGTTTATTTTACTTAGCTAGCACTACGTCGTAACGAAGTATACTTACTAAACAGTGTAGAGCAAATTAGAGACTGTTTCTTGTCGTCGTTATTTTTAATATTCATATCCTTCTATGGCTAGTATGAAGGACTTAGACCTTTGTCCATCTGTAAACTAGAATCGGTTGCCGCACTCTATCTCTACAGCCTTACCAAATATACATCAGCCAAAGGATCATGTTTTCCTAAAATTTTACTTAGTTAAACTGTTTGCTAACTGGCATTCTTTTTTTTAATTAATAACGATCTGGCAATAAAATCCATTCAAATAACAAAATAAAAATTTCCAAAAAATAACCTACCCCCCGTTCTTCCGAACACTTTCTTGAACAGGATCCGCAGCAGTCGACAAAGTTTAGCAACGATGTCGGACTGGCGCCGTGATCTTCAGCTCGTGGGCGTCGTTTTCATAGTCACCACGGCGCTATTAGGCGTGATGTTGCACTCGCTGGTAATCTCGACGCTCACAGACACCGAGTGGCTCGCGCTTCGACTGCCTACAACGCTCGAGGCAGCTCAAGAGCTAGGCAAGACCCTTCAGAGCTTCTCCGAGCGCCAACGAGGTTCACTTTTGCTCGCACACATGGGCTGCTATCTATACCTGCAAACATTTGCGATTCCGGGCACCGTATTTTTCAATCTATTGGGCGGCGCGTTGTTTGGGATGACGCTGGGATTTCCTCTGTGCTTGGCTAACAACACACTGGGATCGGTCTTTATGTTTCTCCTTTCGCGGCGTTTTGGCTACCGCGTCGTCACGCACTTTTTTCCGCAAAAACTCGATCGCTTAAGAAGTATATTGGACGCACATCGCGACGAAATGGCGCTGAATATGATATTCCTGCGCGTATTTCCATTCACCCCCAATTGGTTTATTAACATGGCGTCGCCCCACTTGGCCATTCCGCTAGGCCAATTTACGTTAGGCCCGCTATTTGGGCTCGTTCCGTACAATTTCCTGAGCTGCAAAGCTGGGCTTATTCTGCGCGAGCTACGATCGCGTGGAGACATTATTGATAGCGCCACGACGATGCAGCTTATAGTGGTTGCTATCGTAGGTGGCCTTGTGCTCCCAAGACTAAAGAGGCGTTTTGCCACGACCACTGGTACCAAGCATGATTAAATTGAGTGTTTAAATTACGTTTGTCTTGTCCAAGTTTTTGCTGAATTGAGTAAGTTTCAGATAATTAAAAAAATCTAAAAGCTATCATTCAGCGTGTATCAAACGCACTATTTTTTTTTTTGTTCGTCGGGACCAAGCTAGACAAAATAAATGTCAGAGATACTTCTTATTCATTCGACGCCAGGCCAATTAGGTCTGCAGAGCTCTTATTGGGTTTGACTATCACAAGGTGCGTAATTAGATCCCGAATTTTCAGTATTTAAAATGCTAGACACGGGCGGATTTTAATTTTTTTCTGACAGACTGTAATCGTGAAGGTCTTCTTTCGTTGGAATGGATATGCAAATCTTTTAGATTATTATTAGAGTATACAATTATACGAGTAGTCTGCGCTGGTGCTCCCTCGCACTGCAGCAGCAATTTTCAATTATTTTGTTTGGCGGGAGTTGTTATACCTTTTAACGATTACTTTCAAACAGAAAAAAAGTTATCGCGATTACAACTTAAGATTCTGGAATGTGATGCTAAAAATTAATGGCTAGAACACTGCGATGTAAGAAATAGCTAATTAATTTCAAGGGAAAGCACAATATCGTTCAAGCTAATGCGAGGTTTAAATCAAGCTGTCGACGTCCTAACTGCAATAAGCCACGAAAATGCAGGCTGTTTTCCGTATCAAAACAAAAGCAGCCGACCGGCCGTGATGGCAAAAGGTGGTTCTACCAAGAGAATTCAAGGTGCCTTCCTCTAATATTTTAAGCGCAAATAGGTTTTCATCCGACTTCTATACAAACACGTAAAAACTCGCGGTACTCAAAAGTGATTAGCAAGCAACTTAACGATTTAGAGGTATGCCAGCGTCGACGTCCTGTCATGTAAAAAGACGCATTCTTCACATTGCCGTATTAAGACGCAATTTTTTTTGCGAAGTCTTCGGGGCCGTGTAGGAGTCACTTAGCTTGCTCATCACCAAATAAAAAAATGCTCTTCGATCAATCGCTGCAAACTTTCATGTTCCTCGCGAAACAAACTTTTGCGCAATATTGGACGCATATTCCCAAAAACAGTTTATTATTTGCGACTGAACTTCATTGCAATGTGCGCTCATGAATGTGTTGGAGGTCTCCGCATTGCATAATTCAGAGGAGTGCTATTATGTAAGGCACGAAAATATTCTAGATCGTGTTTTTCTGTCACATGCAACAGGCTTTCTAGCTACTGGTAGCGTTAAAGACTTGCATTGGCCTTGTATGCAAATTGCCTGAGGTCACTTTAGGTTTTCCGACACTATTTAAATAACTCATGTTACAGCTCTCCCGTGACCTCAAGAGCAAACGGTTGTATCAGACGATGTACTGTATGTACAGTATTATTTACGCTACTTTTTTTTTGCAGTTTCCATTTTGAGGTTGTCAAGGATGTAAGAAACTATTTTAAATTTTAAATTTGAGCTATTATGGAGTATTAAGCGGCTAAAAAAGCATCTTCGGCTACTATTGCTTGTCAGCTTGAAAATAAAAAAAGTTTTGAAGCAATAATGGACTACGTACCTAATATCACGCTGTACAAGAAATGACTCAAAACCAATAAAAACAACACTCTTCGCCTTGCGTCATGGCCTTCATGTCGGTAGCTCGTCAGGCACGCGCCACTTCTCGATTCCTCTATTCCCGTATGCGCGTTTGTCCTCTTGTAGCTAATGAGCAATTCTTGCAGCGAACGAAGTGGCAGCGCTTGCCCTGTGCGATGGAGTCTCCGATCCTATCGACTCGAGTAGGCTTTTTGCGAACAAAGGTGAGCGAGCGTGTGGTCCTGCCAGAAGAGAACGAAATTGAACCTACGCTAGCATTTGACGACAGTGAAATGACAATTGAAGATGCTTCGATTGAAAACTTGCTGAAAGAGCTCAATGAAGTTTTTGAAATTATTGCTGCTGTGCCACTGATGGATGAAGAGGAGTATGGGGAAGTGCGCCAACACTTTGAGAGTGGCAGTGGTCTTGATGAGATTGATGAACGTGGGTATAATATTAAAGCTGGGACGCATAAGATTTGGAAGGGTGAGCGCGACCTTACAAAGATTGTTGAGGGATTGGATACCGATTCGGCCCAGATTCTGCAGCGTATCCTGCTCCACACGCTTAATATTGAGAGAAAAGTGCGTGAGATGCTCTCGAATGGTGGAGTTGATCCCGATGACAAAGATGAGTTGCAAGAAGACAATCAGGTCATTTGAGATTGTCCGTTAAAAAAGAAGTCATCTCGACACCATCAAGGTATTGCGGAGATCTTGGTCGAGCCCGCGTGCTTTGCTTTTGCTCTTAACTTTTGATTCGACACAGGCAATCAAGACGTCTAAGTCCCGTATAAATGATGTACGTATACTTGCACCATTGATAAATTCTCCTTATCTTATGTTAGAAATAAAGAACGATTGTAAGAATACCTCGCCGTAAAATGCACAAGAAAATGGGCAACATGTAATTTCAGGCATGACCCGAATTTGTGCTCATTACGAAAAACGCATATTTTGCTCTCAAAAAAAGTGATAAATAATTTTATTCATTCTTGCCTTCAGGGCTCTGAAAAGCGGTGGTAATGGGCTTCGTCGCACTAGCTCGTCAGACGCTTATCGTTTCTCGCTTCCAAATGCACGCGTCTACACGCTTAAGCACAGCAATTCCCTGGCAACAAATGCATAAGCACCGCGTGCCTTGCTCTATCGACCCTCCATTCCTATCAACCCGAACCAGCAGCATTAGTTTTGTACGAACAAAAGTCAGCGAACGCACGCTCCGTCGGAAGAAATTACGCGTCAACAAGAGCCAAAAAGGAGTCAAGGTGCCAATTCTTAAAGAAACGTTGCGCAAGCTCTATTTGCGTACGCATCCGGATCTCTTTGGACAGTATCCAACGCAGCAGCGCGCAAATGAGGAATCGTACAAAGAGCTCTTGGGCATCCTGGACGCCATTGAGAAACACAATCAATTTCCCCCAGCCAAGACCTTAAAACTTCCATTTTTTTTAAAAACACCTATCGAGGGTGAATTTAAAGAAGTCGAGTTGCAACTACGCACGACGGGAGGTGCATGTAATACGTTGGTAGAGGAGGCATTGGGTCAATTTTTCAGCAACTGTGGGCTCCCTGAGGTCTTTCAATGGGACAAAGGAAGCTGGGGCAAAAGTGTAGGTAAACACGCAGTAGAGAATCCAAATTTAGGCTTTGAAAAGGAAGATGAAACGCATGAGAACGACCGTCACGAGGCCAAGCGCGAAGAACGGCATTCTTCAGCTCCGGCTTATAATCCCGTGGATCGTAAAGCACCAGAAGATCATTCGATTGAAAAGGTTCTGAATGAGTTAGACGACACGTTGCAGCTTATTGCTGTCGTGCCATATCTTGACGACGACGACAAGCAACAGCAAGCTATTAAAACTCATTTTGAACACGGATCAGGTCTCGATGACCTCGATGCTCAAGGGTATTCACTGAAAGCGGGAGTTATTCAATTGTGGCAAGGCGAACGGAATCTACAGGCACTGATTCCTGGATTAGATGGCGACTCGGCGATTCTAATGCAGCGAATTTTGCTTCATACCGTCGATATTGAAAAGCGTCTCGAGAACGTCATTGCTCAAAGCTCCTTGGACGTTACGAGATTCACTGCGGAAGCTTGTAATCAACAGAGCGAGTAAAGATTCTTGGATGACTTTATCGATAAAAGATTATCGCGTTATGTGGGCATTTACAATGAATTAATTGTTAAGCACTGAACTTACATGCCCAAATGCACAAAAGATGACACGGCACTAGGACCTGCACCCAGGATTGGAAAGAATAGTGAATTACTTCTTTGAGTCGCTGTCCTAGACAGGAATTAGCTCTTACATAACATCGAGTGACCCGGGGCCGTCAGTTTAGCACGAAATGGAACGGGGTGTACCGTTAAAACATGAATATTATTTCTGTAAGAGAAAATAATAAAGAAGTATTTACGTTGGAATTGTTATATTCAACTTAAATTCCTAGGTACTTAATTGAAGTAATAAAAAAAAAACCTACCACTTAAGTGTGCTTCATATATATGTGACCCACCCTTATGTATGTGATGCACATTGGTACATCCTAGCGTCATCCGCTATGCGAAATACCCAAAAACGATACGCTCGCAGCACATATTAGTCTATCTACAAAGACGGCATTTATGCTAGGTAATAACAGAAATTTATATTTAATGCGATTAAATATAAATCAGTCTTAAACTTACAATATACTTGATAAGTTTGCACGAGGAGCCGGATTACCGCTCCCGTGACGACACTTTTATCAGTGTACTTCGTGAGTTGGGTGAGGTCGCTAAGGCGCCCACCACAAACCTCACTGCACGTGAGAGAAGGCGGTAAATCGTCGAAGGTGTGTGCGTGCGTAGTACGTGGCAGCTTTAAGTAGCGCCCGTCTACACTTGGTGGAACTTGAAATCCTTCCCACGACCCGCATCTTTGAGCGTGTACGTGAGGATGAGCCTCAATATCGATTGGACTCATTTCCCCCCACCTCCGAACATCATCGGGAGTTGGCTGAGCAGACGGCGCAGGGACTTAGGGAACAAGCCATGGCCAGGGTCTTGGGTAGTCTCCTGAGCAACATGTTACTCAGTTGGAGCAGTTTGACGCACTCATGCTCGGACAGCGAAGGGTCGCGTCCGAGGCACAAAGCCATGCTACGGCGGAGTCTGTCACACAGACTCAGGATGAGCTAAGGCGAGAGCAGGCTCGAAGCGAGGCTTTCAACAGGACTGTTAAGATGCTCTCCGCTCTCAGCCGAGGCTTATTCGGATGGACCCGCCCAAGTTCGATGGAACTGCAGCGCGCACGATATCCATCGGCTGTTAGCAGTAAAGCAATGCGGTGTGTCGCAGCTAATCGAAGATGACAGCCCGATGGTGCCGTACTCCATGTCGCACCCGCGCGGTAAAGCCTCAGAGTGGGCTTACTCGGCGGGTATAGCGTATTCAAGGTGTTCCCTTCATGGGCGATTATAAGACAAAGACTCGCGCCATGTGCCAGCCACCAAACAACGAGGTGTTGCATAAGGTGCGCGTTTTCGGGGCGTGGCAGGCGAAGCGATCTATGCAAGAGCATGTGCAGGAGATGCACTAGCTGTCGGGATCAATTACCGTAGGTCCGATTGGGGAGCACATAAAAGTGCCCAAGTTTATGAACGGAATACGTCATGGCTCATCGTGACAGGCTCTTATTAGAAAGGTGCCGTCAACGATGGAATCCAAATTGCCTTAGTTGAGGAGAAATTTTACAACAGTGCCTCGGCGATAGCTTGGTATAAGCCGTCGGCCGAGAGAACAGGTGTCACTTCCATGGAGTTGGGCAATGCAGACGTTGTCTGTCACAAATGTGGCAAGCGCAGTCATATGAGCGCTGCTATGCCTGGGCCCCTGCTGGGGCGAAGACGCCCAGCAAGAGGAATCCCTTTCCGAAGAGCGATGGCAATAACCAGCGTGCGAGACGCATGAGTCCGCATCTACCACTGAGGGGTCGAAAAAATGCAGGAGAAAGCTGAGGTAAATCGCTTTAGCTTCATCGATGGCCTGTTATGGCATCAGCTGTCACCTTGTGATTCCTTGGGAATCTATGTGCCTCATGACACAGACCTCAAGCTGATGACCCTTCACGAGCTCCATGATGCGCCATCTAGTGGGCATCTGGGCCGTGAAAAGACATTCTTACGAGTGTCAGAGAAATTTTGGTGAACGCACTTATTTAGATGGGTGGCCAACTATATTCGCTCTTGCGAACAGTGTCAGCATAAAGCCTGCACCGTCCAGCAGTGCGCCACTGAAGCCGCTACCGATTCCAACCAACTGTTGGAAGTCAGTAAGTCTAGACTTCACATTAGGGTCGGACGGGGCTCGTCGTCTTCGTAAACGGTCTAAGCAAGATGGTTCATTCAGCACCATGTAAGACATCGATCAAAGGCAAGTAGGCAGCTCTCTTGTCCTGGATCGCGTATACCGATTACACGAGATGGCCGAGTCCATAGTATTGGACCGGGATCAATGATTTACGTCTGGGTTTTGGCGACAAGTGCTTGGGCTGCTAGGTGGCGAGTTCCCCATGTCGACTGCAGACCATCCTCAGATCAATGGCCAAACAGAACGTGCCAATCAGGTCGTGGTGGATAAATAGATATAATGGCCTATACCTATTTATGGATAAGATTTCTGAACATTACTATGTAAGTAATATTCTCCAAATATTCTCTACCTTTTAGATAATATATTAATAAACTATTTATAAGTGTTAATTTTATGTAACGATACACCCCGTCGTAGCATGCGTGCGGCCCAGAACATCTAAGGGCATCCCAGACCTGTTATTGCCTCCAACTTCCTTTGGTTTGATTACCCAAAAGTCCATCTAAGAAGTCCACACACCTACCAAAAATGGTAAGCGGAACTATTTAGCACGAGCCGGATTACCGCTCCCGTGAAGACACTTAATCAAAGTACTTAGTGCGTTAGGTGAAGTCGCTAACGCGCCCACCGCAACTACCTCACTGCACGCAAAAGAAGCTGGTTAAACCGCCTCCTCGCTGTGCTATGGTGTGTGTATAAGTAGAGCGTGGCCGCATTACGACGTGCCCGCTTGCAGTTTACTGATGCCTGAATTGAGTCCTGAGCATTTATCGTTTAATTAAAATTCATCAGATAGGAAGATCAATAAAAATCTTGAGTCTGGTTCGCGAGGCGAAAATAGCCAAATCGACCACCCTTACAATGAAGCTTAAATTTTAGCCCACGCAATTTTAATTTTAGAGGTCGAGCATAATTTCGAGCGTACACTCGCTGCAGCATATATTTACAGCGGAACATCGTAGGAAGATGCAGGTATCATTTAGGCCTTCGCTGTCTACTGAAAGTCGTTTACGCTATCACTACATTTAGGTTAGCGTCAGCAGTTGGCGTATGCGTAAAATTTTAACGCTCGCTCATACCAGGCTTGCTCCTGATCTGGTAATCGACAATATCAAAGCCGGGTCTAAGAATGGGTCTGGCTTGGTCCCGCCTTTTCGAGTACAGCTAATCACACATGCGGAGGCTGCCTATTTGGCGTTACTCGAAGAGCAGCACGCGCACCGAAAGGCCTTATCAAATTACTATAGTGGCCGCTTATGCCATATACAACTTAAATAACGTTCCTATAAAGCTCAGCAGTGTGTCCAACAAATGGTGCTGGTCGAATGTACGGTTCCGTACCGCTTGGAGGTCGAAACCTCAATACCGAACAAAATGGAGTTAACGTTAGACATATGGAATATCATCAAATGTTGACGTTGCATTTTATGCGCAATCGGAGACGCGGTTGTGCCTGTTCACGCGCGCTCGCCCAAATCGACGTGTTTTTGACTGCCTCTGTAATGAGGCACACATTGGTTGGAGAACCGTTTTGTGGTACCTTTATTGTAATGGGGCACACATCGGTTGGAGAACCGTTGTTGTGGTACATTTACTTTATGGGTAAATACCCTTTTATTCTATTTTAAAATAATTAATTACTTAAATTCCATTTATTATGGGTAACAAATGTAGTCGCCGCCAGATATATATCTGGCGGCCGAAATCTATTTTGAATTAGCTACGGTAAGGTTTTGAATTTAAATTAAAATTAAAAATGCTGAGTTTTCCTTTTGATCTTGAAGTCTAAAAGTCTTCCTCTATCTTTAGCAGCGAAGAAGCTCCGCTACATCTGGTAGCACTAGTAGTCAATCTCTGAGTCTTTATAAGACTAAGCCTTCACTGAAATGGAAGAGGTCTCAAAACTTATAGAAGCGCAGGGCATAGCGTATGACAAGCTCAAAACTTTATTTGGGCTTGAATATGTAAAGTTCAGTATATTCAGGGACCAGAGGTTTTGCATGCAAGGGTTGAAACCTTCATGCGTACGAATCCTCCCCGATCGGCCAGGTTCAGGATCACCCTTGCGGCATCTATGCCAACTCGGTATATCTCTGTACCTCGAAGATAGAGCCATGGAGTGGGCACTCTCGTGCAGCGTCCATAGACGACGCTTTTTTTTCTCATGGGATTCGGTAATTCAGCAAATGACCAGCATGTTTGCACCGCCTGATTAGGCTTTACGCATACGATCACGGCTCATAGCGACTCGACAGGGTAAACGAGCCCTAGAGGACCATGCCCAGGAGTTGAGAACACTCATTGCATCTATGCTTCAAGGCCCGATGCAAGAAGCAACTATCGTAAATTTTTTTGGGGTTTCTCAATGAAGGCGTTGACCGTTCGGAATTATTACGACCCCATCCAGCTACTTTCGAAGACGCAATTGCCATAGCGCTACGCGCTGAGTTCGTCTTTAAGTCTGCTCGCGTTAGCCCGCCTATTTACCGAACAAGCTCTTCGAGCACATTGGTACCGTCTAATAGACCGGAATTCATGGATCTACGCCTCGTTGAGGAGGGAGAAAAGGCACTTCAAGCAGTGGAACAGCATGAAATCATTTGTAGATGTTGTATGTGCGGAAGCACGAAACATTTACGTCCGGCCTGTCCCCTACAAAATACTCGTAAAGCTCAAAATAGCACCAATTCCGACCTATACCAGAAATCTGGTACGGTGCGGAAAACGTCGATACCATGTAGGTGAAAACCGCTCTACTGGGGAAGACCTAGGCTCTGTTAAAACTCTAGGAGGTGAGAATAAATAGAATCTAGCCCCAATTAGATCGGTGAGAGTACAAGCCTGGCTGCTAGTCGCTTTAGCGACTGTAAAG
Source organism: Bremia lactucae (assembly GCF_004359215.1). Lineage (NCBI taxonomy): Eukaryota > Oomycota > Peronosporomycetes > Peronosporales > Peronosporaceae > Bremia > Bremia lactucae. The sequence goes on along the minus strand of NW_027152092.1, from coordinate 2,167 downwards.
GGTTTTGATAAGCCGTGGTCAATTATAATTGACTCAGGAGCGTCTTGCACTTATGCTTGACGTCTTTCGCTTGAGGGAAACTAATGCGTTGGGGACTTAAAGCGCATGAAAGTGATACAATCACTGCTCGCTTAGCGACTGGGACTCGTGTCACTGCTCCTAAAGTTTCTTGAATTTAGGCAAGAAGTTTCTGGACTTTGACAGTATGGAACGCTGCCTCGTCCTTAATCGAATTCGAGATATGATCCCATCCTTGGTATGGCCTGGATTAAACGCCATGAGTCACGGATCGATTGGAGGTCTAAGACCTTAGGCACCACGCGCAATGTTCCAAGCAAATTTCTGAGAAGTCATGAGCCCACCTTTGCTAGGAGACAAAAGCGCTATTGGCGCATATGACTGACTAAATTTATCAGTGTGTTAGACATTGTAATATCTGAGTTACTAAATCCAATGTTGAAAACATTTATTTTGGGCTTAACTCAGAAAAAGGAGTTGGAATGGCACGTATTCCGTCGAGTAGCAATTGTTTTAAAAACGATTCACTAAATGCTAAAAGCATTGTTGGCCTAAGACCGAGTCATCAAGGGTGTTATATCCCTGAGATACGTGGAGTGGCAAGTCTAAGTCCACCGTGGTCGGCCGAGGTGGCATCATGCTGAGTGTCAGTAGTGACATAATTGGCGGTTCGCCATGGCATTTCGGGTCAAACCCTTTTAATGCACGTGAAATGACACGTAAACGGTCGCTGGACAAGGAAGCTGAGTTACCTAATTCCTTGTCGGATGTCGAAGTAGACACCAGCTCTGGTATAGATCCCATACAGGCTGAAAATTTGAAGACGTGAATGTCCCAGCCTCTAAGAGGCGTATTGTCTCTACTCCAAGGCTGGCGAGACGCGAAGGGTCTATACCCTCGCAAAGTGATTTGAGTAAGGAATTGAATACGCTTGTAATGGTGTAACCGGTAGCATCGAGGCAGAAGTTAGCCTTGCGGCAATCCCTTCGTAACATGCTCTTCTGCAGTAGACGAAATGTCTATTGATGAGTGCGGCCGAGCCTTAAGGGCTAACGACCTATCTTAGATGGTAGTCATTCGACCTATGATTGAGTAAAACTCATCGTCACTTCTGGACGAAGCTGTCCTGGCCCGTCCTGGATGATACAAAAGCTGCATTAAGTGCGCGGAGTGAGTCATTGATCCTTAAAGATCCTACGGATCCACTTTATGTGTGGATCAAGGTATTCCAAGATGTGGTATATACCAATCCACCATCTGTTTTACCTGCGGATAGAGGTGTCCGTCATGAAATTGACTTGGTCAATACTGTGTCACACGACAGCGGCCTTTATCAAGGGAACAGTGTGACGTCATTAACGATTTCTTTCGTGCTAAGTACGAGGCGGGAATGGTACCCCGAGAGCAAATTTCCCCATTCGACACCAAAATTTTGTGTCAAAAAGCAAAAGGGTAAATAACGCATTGTACATGCTTATAATAAGCTGAATGCTGCCTCTATACCAGCACAAAACGTTATTCCTAGAACGGATGTTCAGAACAATGTGGTGGGATGTACAATGTACAGTGCACTTGACGGAGTCGATGGTCATGCGAACTAGCGTTATCCCGCTTACAGCGGTTAGCAGCACAGGCAGTATGCTATGGGAGTGGTTGGTTATGCCACAAGGGCTTTCTAATGCCCCGGCAATATTTAATCGTCTTGTGATGCAACTGTTCCGCCCTCATCGAGGTTATGCACCGACTTATTTTGATGACATTTTTGTCCATAGTCGTGCGGATCAGGTTCGGTCGGATATGAAAAACCAATTTGATCATTTGCGAGCTGTGCTTGAGTGTATGCGCACAAATGAACTATATGCCAATGCATCTAAATGCATTTTTAGCGCAGAAGAAATTCTTTTAGGGTGCTTTATTGAAAAGCGAGGCCTCAGAGCGGATCCCGCTAAGGTAAAAGCCATAGAAGATTGGCATGTTCCTAAAAATCAAATGAATTTGCTGAATTGGTTGGGTCTCGCCAATTATTTACACAAATTTAGCGAAAAATACTCTGATATGGCTAGGCCATTATCAAATCTCCTTAAAAAGGATACAGATTGGTGATGGACTTACCCAGAGCATAATGCCTTTCAAGCAGTAAAGGATAGAC